>NW_027069957.1:230000-236430 GCF_002906115.3 Quercus suber | reverse complement strand
GAGAGAGGAGGAGCTCGCCGATCGGAAGGACAGGGTACGCCGGCACCGCGTCGACGTCTATGGATTTCTCCGATCGGCCCGATCTAGCTCCGGCGAGGGACAGAGCAGCGGCAGCGGGCAGAGGTCAGAGAGAGGGCAGAATCTGTGATATATATATATTTCTTTTTCACTGCTCGCGCGTCGGACGCGTCGGATCCGCGTCGGCGCCGCGTCGGAGCCGTGTCGGAGCCGTGTCGGAGAGGCGAAAAAAAAAAAAAAAAAAAGACACCGCCGGACACCAGAATCTGGCGCGTCGTGGCCGTTCCGGTGTCCGATACGTGTCGGACACCGACACGACGCCAAAAATGGCGTGTCCGTGCAACCTAGAAAAAAAGTTGAGAAAGAGAGAAAAAGGGAAGAGCAAACGAGTGCAAGAGCCACCGCCAGTAATGGGCTGGTTACCGTTCTTCTTACAAAACTCAATCAGGTCACCTAAAAGCCCAATCCAAAAATCGAATCCAACTGACACATTAGCTATAACCAAGCTTTCTTCTCAAAATAAAAAAGCTATAACCAGCTGAGCTTAATCAAAGTTACAAAATTCGTATTGTACAAAAATTCACGTCTATTTTATTATAAAAACTTATTTTCTTTTTTACTTGCTCAATTTTCAAAGCACCAAACATCATATTATTTATTTTATACTATATTTCCAATATCAATTTTCTCTATTTACTTTTCTTCTTCACACACAGCAACTACTCACTCTCTTCATTCATACTTAGAATACGTAAAGAAATAATAAAATATAAAATAAAATAATGTAAATTTACATACTTATTGTAACGTGCATATTTTGACAATTTTACTTTATTTGATATGGATAGTTTTTAGAAAAAACTTGTGTAAATTTGACACAATTTTTTATTATACAACTTTGATATGATTACTCTGAAAATGCCATCACATTCTTCCCAAATTACATCTCAACCCACTAATTTTCCAAAATTATATTTTAACTTCTTCTTCTTCTTCTGCTTCTTTTTCGTTTTCTTTTTCTTCGCAGAACCAGCTGCCTTCTCTCTTCTTCTGTTCATTTAAACTTTTATAATACTTTTTTGTATATTACCTCTCTGTTTTGTGTGTCACCTGCCAACTCACGTGAAAGCCACTTTCAAACTTTTAACTTCAAATTTTATATTATTATTTTGACTATTATTTTTAGTATTATTATTAGTATTTCACCGTAGTCTATTTAAACTTTTAGTTTGTATTATAAACATTTTATTTATATTATTGTATTAATTTGAGTGTTAATTTATTTATTTATAATTTTTACATAATTTAAATTCTAGATATAAACGTATTTTATGTCTAAGAATATTAAAAAATATGCCTAAATATAAAATTTAATTAATTATTTAACCGCCGTGTCCCCGCCGTGTCGTGTCCTTATTTTTCAAAAATTGCCGTATCCCCGTGTCCGTGTCCGTGTCGTGTCCGTGTCCGTGTCAGTGTCCGTGCAACATAGCTTTTTTTAAGGACCCAGACAGCCAGACATCATGGTCGAGCAACTTCAAGGTTTCGATCTCGCCACTGGGTATGTTTGTGTTTATGGTATATGTGATTTCAAATGTTTAGAAGTGGACCTATGTATGTGGTGGTTGTAACATTATCATTAATTATGTGACTGTGTGTCTGTGTTGGTGAGAATAGCTAATGTGTTTATATACATATTTCTGACGCTGCATGAATTTGGTGTATCCGTGTATGTGTTTGCGATGAGCGTTTGTGAGTGAGGCGTACAGATTATACATACTAGAGGATGGTGAATATGTGCGATTGTTTAGCAATGTTTGTAAATCAATGTGTGTTAGGGGAATCATTGTACTGAAACTGGCATTAGTAACCATATGAAAAATGAAAAGGAAATAGATGTTACACTTCTTTGAGCCTTCTGCTAGCTTCTTCATGATCTTGGGTTTGAATTTCTTGCTCTGCAGTTTCGAGACTTTGAATTCCTTCGTAATGGTGGCCCTTTTTATCATTAGTTAAGATACCAATAAATTTATTTTTAGTATAGTTGAGATTCAATCCAAATTATCTTCCTTCTCCAAAAAAAAAAAAAAAAAATTCTAATTATTTTTTAAGATACAAAGAGATTTTAGCAGTTGCATAATTAAAACTCGTTCTTTAATACTATATTCTTAAAAGGCCTCTCAATGAACCACTAGCCATTTTTTTTTTAAATTACTTTCTTCAACAAACTATTTATTCTTTCTCTATTCTATATTTATTCCATTTTCCTATGTTAGTATGTTAGTGCTTGATATTGATACAAAGAGTACTCCCATTTGAGCATATTTTACCAAGGTAGTTTTGTATTAAAGGAGGAAATTACATGAAAAGACCAACAATTTATTCGTTACAAGTTTTTAGTTTTATCAATTAAATTTATAAACTTTTGAAACCTTTTCAATTTAAAGCCTTCATCAATCTTTATTATTGTGAACAATAATAGAGTAGAGAAAAAGTGAAAAACATGAAACTTTGGATAAAATTTTGCATTTCACTTTAATAAACTTCAACTTTTTAGGGTATAAGATTCATTTACAGCTTATCATTCTAGGTGAAACTTTTTCTATTTGTCTATTACTTTTAATGGATATCAAATTGATTTATGAACCAAGAGTAAGATAGTTACAAGATGGTGGGCCTAGTTGTTTCAGATTTAGCTCAAACTCAGTTCTCAACCTTTAAACCTCACCTATTCCTAGTGTAGGGACTCAGTTTGGATTGACCCTGAGTTTGGATGGGTTTTCAGCCCAGTCAAGCCCAAACAATAAATTTTTAGAGTATGGGTTCAAGAACTAGTACTGTGTGACAGGAAAGGTTCTACTCCTCAAGTAACAAGGGATACTTTTAGGTTTATTCCTAAAAAAACTCTCCTCGGCTCTTTTTAAGTCAGTCTCTCTCTCTTCTTTCTTTCTTTTTTTTGCCAGAAGAAGTCCTCCTTATTTCCTTCGTTCCTATGTTATATACTCCGTTTTCCCCCTGTTTCCATCGTACACGTGTAGTTCTTATCTTGGGAGCTCCTTTCTGTCCCATCCAGTACCTACCGGAACCTTCAGCTTAGTGGCCATAAAGCTGCTTAGTTACTGTTCAGGTATCACCTAAATATTAATGCGGCCAGAGTGTTAGCTGGAAAGCATTTAATGTGGAGGTGATGGCCTTAGAAGATATTTGCTACCTTCCCCGACGCCTCCTTAAACTATATCCAATTTCCAGTTCAGATACAACTTGGCGGAGTCTCTCCACTAACATGAAAGTTGCATTCACCTCGGACTTTGGTGTCCTCGGACGTGTGTTATGCCGCTGTATATAATATCTACTCGTTCCTCCTATATTACCCATTTGGTAAGAATAAAACTTTTTTAGGCTATCCTCAGATAACTAAGTGTCCTCGGATTGGGCCATTGGGCCCCGAGTCCACTTCTGAGGATCACTATACCTTTTTAACTAACAGCCCCCACAATAGCCCCTCAAAATCTCGCTTTTTGCCATCTCGGGAAAAAGGGGGATTTTGATATCCAGCCCTCATTTATTTCGTAGGTTTCCCCCGCTTTCAGAATGTCTTTTTGTTTGCCCAAGGCACGCTCCTGATGTTTCGGCGTCATGAGCACGCCATTATTAAATGATAACTGCTCTGTTGTCCCACACGTTCAACGATCTGATGCAAATCTAACGGTGGGTGATCCTTTGCATTTATGGGCGGGGTTTTTCCCGCTCCTACTTTCTGTGCTCTTGTAAAGCGCCTTTCAAATCAAATCTTTCTTCAGTTACAAATTACTCCCTCTCAGCACGTATTCATTAAATCTGTCTTTCTCTCATTACTCCACGCTCTCATAAATACTAAGAGCCCGTCCGAGGAGCTTATTTTCCAAACCTGTAAGTTTCCTTAACCCTTTCTAGTTTTCCATCTTCTGTATCAGTTTTTCTCTGCTATTGTTAGAAAATGGGTAGATTTAAGTATCTAGTTGATTCTGAGGAGCAAATAGAATCATTTAGGACTAAGTACAGGATTCCCTCAACAGTGGGTATGAGATACGCTTCCTCCCAAACTTGGTTGCGCGATAGAAAAACGGGGGAGGTAGTAATTCCCATGGTAGCTTTTGTCGAGGGAGGGATGACTATCCCAATGGGTAATCTGACGAGAAATTACCTTAGGTTTTTTAGGTTATCTCCTACGCAGTGCGCCTCGAATATGTTCAGGGTGCTCGGGAGTATAGAGGCTTTAAACGCCTTCTACAATTTAGGTTTGACCCATTACAATGTGAACTGGGTATATAACCTCAATCATTTGAAGGATCAGGGATATTACCTTAAGTCTAGGTACCCTGCAGTAAGATTAATCCAGTGCCTCCCTACCTCAAACAAGGGTTTTAAAGACGATTTCCTTATTTTTTCCGGGGAGTGGCACGATGGTTTGCCTTGCCTAACTGAAGAGGGACAACCAGGTAGGGTTTCTAGGATATACATCCCTGACAAGTCAGATTAATTTTTTATTTGAAGCAGTTTTTGTTCCTAATGGAATTTTCCTTTTATGTTTTAATTACTTTGCAGACAAACGCGCCACTAGACGCCGTCTCAGGCTGATCAACAGGGAGAGCCTAGATAGAATTCTGCGGTCCGAGGTATATGTGAATCCCTCCGACGGCCAATTACGAGCAGCACACTTAATACTTAAGTACAAACCTGCGTCCACAGCCTTTCAGGCTCCCAAGTGCGTGATAAAGGCAAAAGATCCTCGGCTCCACCGTATCAGTGTAGTCTTTGAGGGATTCATCGTTCCTGAGGGTGAGCCCTTCACTGAACCATCGCCTGAGGTCACTCTCTCTATAGGAGCTTCATCATCACGCTCCCTTCCCCAAAAAGTGAGAGAAGAAAAAGAAAAAGAAGCCGAAGAAGAAGAAGAAGAAGACATCCCAGGAGGACCTGTGGAGTTTCCCGATTCTGCCGATGAATTTGAAGTTTTTGATCACCCCCAGTCTCCTGAAGTGACTTCTAAGAAGATGGTTATCCAAAGGAGAAGTCAGAGGAGCTTGAAAGAAGTAATTGAGGGCCAGCCTGGCAGGGTGGTCGAAAAGCAAGTTCAAGTCCAACCTCCGTCTCTTCCCCCTCCACCTCCTCAGTCATCCCAACCAACTGTGACTGAGCCCAGTGATCCGAAGAGGAGGAGAGAGCCGAAGGGCAAAGAAGTGATGGACGCAGGGCAGACTCACACTACCAGTGAGGGTGAGGACCAAAGAGCTGCTAAGCAGCAGAAAACAAGTCATGGGACACAGCGAGAGGTAGATAAAACAACCACTCAGTCTTTGGATCCCGAGGCTTGGCTCCCAACCCCTATGCTCGATAAAAGGCCTATAAAGGTGGATGCTTCAATTATGGACTTTAGTGGCAGACTTGGGTGCCGAGTTGCCTCAGCATTAGAGGAAACACTTCTTCTTCCTAAGGACATGGCTGAACTGAGAGCGATCAAGAGGGACGAGGTCTTTCAAAATACCAAAAGATACTTGGGCATGGTACGACGCTACAACCGTTACATTATTCTTTTTATTTTATTATTATTGTATATATATATTTTTTTTGTTGCATATTTCTAACGCCCTTTTTCTCTAGGCCGTTCAAGCCACCTTCAGGCTGGAGGAGATAGCCAAATCCTACTACGATCAAATAGACGATGAGAAGAAGAAAAGGATATCAGCTGTACGCACTCTGAATGCCTCCGAGCAAAACATTGCGCAGCTGAAGAAGAAGTTAGCAGCCGAGGAAGAAGCTCGGAAAAGTGCTGATTCAGCTCTCGTGGGGTTCCAAAGACAGGCCGAGGACCAAGGGCGGCTTCTGCGTGATGCCAACGCCCAACTAGCAACCTCTAAGGAACAGGTGCTGACCCTGCAGACACAACTGGCAGAAGTCCAGAAGCTCAAAGATCAGGCTGAGAAAGCCAAAGCCGAGGCTGAAAAAGGAAAAGATGCCGCTGAGCAGCAGGGTTACAATGTGGGCGTTGCCGAGACAGAGGAGAATTTCCGAGCTGAGGTGCCCGTCGTGTGCTGAGAATACTGTGCCCTGACCTGGCAAGAGGCCCTCGATCGAGTTGGGGTTGGATCTTCCTCGGAGTTGAGGAAACCTGAAAATATCTACTTCCCCCCAGCTATTCGGGTCTCTACCTCCTCTACCCCAATAGGGGAGGTATCTGCTATTGTTGCTGAGCCACCCGAGGAAGTTCAGACTCAGGCTTCTCCCACACTCGGTCAGCAGGAGCAATCATTAGTGCCTGGAAAAGAAAAGGACCTCTCCTCGGCCAAAGAAGTAGCAGGGCTCAAAGACGAAGCGGCCTCTCGCACTTTCGAACAGGCCTTAGCCTCAACTACCCTGCCTGCTGGAGACATTT
>NW_027069957.1:201670-225864 GCF_002906115.3 Quercus suber | reverse complement strand
TCGGCTACAGCCGAAGTGCTTATCTCTGGCCGATGTTGAATGGCCATTATCATACACTGCCTAGCCATGTTCTGGTTTCCCAAAATCTCTGAAACCTCGCCCCCTGAGGGATACTTCACTTTCTGATGAAGAGTGGAAGAAACAGCCCCCAAAGCATGTAACCATGGTCTTCCCAAAATAGCCGTATACGGAGAAAAGGCATCCACCACAATAAAATCTACCTCCACCATATCTGACCCAGTCTGCACGGGTAATCTAACCATTCCCAACGGGGTGACCGATTTGCCTTCGAAGCCCACCAGCAGGGAACTATATGTTGTCAGGTCTTCAGGTTTCAAATTCAGCCCCTTGAATAAATCAGGGTACATTACCTCGGTGGCACTTCCATCATCAACCATCACTCTCTTAACGTCATACCCTTCGATCCTAATCGTAACCACCAAAGCATCATCATGCGGTTGTATGGTTCCCCTCTTATCCTCTTCTGAGAAGCCTAACACCAACGAGGTGCCAAGTCTGGCTCTCTTCGGCCTCGAGTTGGGGTTCTCCTCCGAGCACTGAGATATAGACATTACCCTGGAAGGGCAAGATCCAGTTCTCCTTGGGGCAGTGAATATAACGTTTATCGTGCCCAAAGGAGGTCCCCTCGAGGCGTCCCCCTGAAACGCCGAGCCTACGTGGCCTCCTCGGCCGTCGGACTGATGCAGAAGTTGGGTTAACTTTCCCTCCTGCACTAACTGCTCTAAGTGATCCCACAGATTGCTACAATCTTCGGTGATATGCCCGTGGTCTTGATGGTACTGGCAGTAAAGATTCCGATTACGCTTCGCAGGATCCCCCGCCATCTTGTTGGGCCACCTAAAGAACGGCTCGTTCTTTATCTTCTCCAGAACTCACTGCACTGGTTCCCGGAACACGGCGCTAACCACCTGGGAGTTGGCAGGCCCCGACTGCCCCCCGAAGTCCCTCCGAGGTCGATTGTTGTTGTACCGGTCCGGCCTAAAATCCCTCATCTCTTGAGTTACCGCTTTAGACTTCCCTCTGCCTTGCATCTGATCTTCCTCTACTCTTCTATATTTATCTATCCGATCCATAAGCTGACGTACACTAGTAACAGGCTTGCCAGTCAGAGACTTCCTCAGACCGTGCTCAGTTGGAAGACCTTCCTTAAAAGTGTTCATAGCCACGTCATCGTGAGCCCCATCCACCTCGTTGAATATTTCCCAATATCTGTCTAAGTAGGCTTTTAGGGTTTTCCCTTCTCGCATAGACATGGATAGTAGCGACCCCAAGGGTTGAACAACCCTTCTACAGGTAATAAAGCGAGTACCAAAGGCCTGAGTGAGCTTCTCAAAAGAGTCAATAGTATTAGTTCTCAAGCCATTAAACCATCTCATTGCCACTGGGCCCAGGCTAGACGGGAAAACCTTGCACATCAAGGCTTCATCCTTGGCATGAATAGCCATTCTTTGGCTGTAGTGGCTAACATGTTCTACTGGGTCTGTTCGACCATTATAAATGGTGAACACAGGCTGGTGGAATCGCCGAGGAAGACTAGCGTCTTCAATATGTTGTGTGAAAGGCGACTTAGAGACCTGATTCAAAGCCTCGTTCAAGGCATCATTCCCCTGACCCTGGCGAGTCGGACTCTTACTTCTTCGCCTACGGTGGTACTCTTCCTCACATGAAAAAGACTCGTTGGGGGGAGTTCTCGACCTCTACCTGTAACTGGTGTCATCCGACTCCTCGGAGGAGTGTTTAGAGTTATGAGCCTTACGCCTTCGTCGTTCATATCGCAATTCCCTCTTCAACTTGTTAATCTCACGCTGCAAATTTCCTCCGCTCTTTACAGGGGAAACACGGCCTTTACCCCGGGAGCAGCTTCTATCTGTATGGGTTGTTCAGGTACTTCCCTCATGATCCTCCCCTTGTTCGTGGTCTACCAACGGATTGCTGTGCTGAGAGCCCCTAGACTCTGCTTGGTGCTGATTAGCATCTGCCTGTTGTGGGCCTGTCAATGGTTGCTGCGGTACTCCCTCTTCCATCGTGAGTATCATACCTGCCTTTCCTTTTCAACAGATCAAGTTCTTCCCACAGACGGCGCCAATTGTAGGGACTCAGTTTGGATTGACCCTGAGTTTGGATGGGTTTTCAGCTCAGTCAAGCCCAAACAATAAATTTTTAGAGTATGGGTTCAAGAACTAGTACTGTGTAACAGGAAAGGTTCTACTCCTCAAGTAACAAGGGATACTTTTAGGTTTATTCCTAAAAAAACTCTCCTCGACTCTTTTTCAGTCAGTCTCTCTCTTTTCTTTCTTTCTTTTTTCTGCCAGAAGAAGTCCCCCTTATTTCCTTCGTTCCTATGTTATATACTCCGTTTTCCCCCTGTTTCCATCGTACACGTGTAGTTCTTATCTTGGGAGCTCCTTTCTGTCTCATCCAGTACCTACCAGAACCTTCAGCTTAGTGGCCATAAAGCTGCTTAGTTACTGTTCAGGTATCACCTCCACATTAATGCGGCCAGAGTGTTAGCTGGAAAGCATTTAATGTGGAGGTGATGGCCTTAGAAGATATTTGCTACCTTCCCCGACGCCTCCTTAAGCTATATCCAATTTCCAGTTCAGATACAACTTGGCGGAGTCTCTCCACTAACATGAAAGTTGCATTCACCTCGGACTTTGGTGTCCTCGGACGTGTGTTATGCCGCTGTATATAATATCTACTCGTTCCTCCCATATTACCCATTTGGTAAGAATAAAACTTTTTTAGGCTGTCCTCGGATAACTAAGTGTCCTCGGATTGGGCCATTGGGCCCCGAGCCCACTTCTGAGGATCACTATACCTTTTTAACTAACAGGCCCCACACCTAGTCATTGGCTTAAGTTAGGTCGGGTTGATACCCATTTACAAATGGGTTTTTGCTATTCCTCCAACTGTGTGGATGAAACATAGAGATTTATTGATGATTTCTCCTTTTTTTTCTCCTCTATTTACTACTTGGAATAACAAATATGAATAATTGAGATAAATCAAAGTTCCAAAATCAAATGATTTTTATAAGTTTAGACTTTAATAGAAAAAATAAATTTATAATCTAATAGAAATATGGTAAAAACTATCAATCTTTTTATATAATTTTCCATAAACAGTGGCTGATATACTCTTGTGCTTGTCTATATATATATGTGTGCGCGCACGCGCGTTTTTTTGTGTTCATTTATCACTATCAGTCTTTTTATAATTTTCCATAAACAGTGGCTGATATACTCTTGTGCTTGTCTATATATATATATATATATATATGTGCGCGCGCGCGCGCGTTTTTGTGTTCATTTATCATCCTCAGCTTTTTCTTGAAATTACAAATATGCCTTGTCCATTTAAAATGGATCTCTTCCACCCGCTTCTCTAACACTCTTGCGTTATTGCATAGCAACAGCAACCAAACAAAAAGCTCACGAGTCGCGACACCATACTCTTCGAATCTTCGGTCACCAAAGCACGTGTTCCATCAAGTCTTCAATTGCATCTAAAATTACAATGGATTTGAGGATTTGTTAATGGATTGGGCCTTGAAGATTGGGTGTGGCCGCGTGTACGTGAATTTGGGGCAGCAGCGTGGGCAATTTTGGTAATTGGATTTAGTTTTCGTTCTCCATATATTATATTCCCTGAACTTACTCAACAAACAAAAGATATAGCTTTTTAATTTTTTTTTAATACATATTATATTTAATATGCTCATAATAATTATCTAGAAACATATAAATAGTTTTTTTTTTGGAGAAAATTATAGAGTAAATAGTTGAGTGATTCACTAGGGTAGTAATTTATTTCGATTGAAATGCACTCTGTTACATCATGTTTTTCTTGGAAATGTTACAGTAATTAGTAAATGCACTCTGTTACTGTTAGCATTTGTTTTCGTATCTGTGCTGTTACAGCTTCTCAAATGAGTTCATGGACATTCAAAACGCTTGTACAGCAATCTGGTAGCAATTACCTACATTCAACTGTTCATGTGGTGAAGAATGACTGTGTGTGAGTGCAACTTACCAAAAAAACAAAACCTTAATATGGTGCATCATTTCTCTGCTGGAAATGTATATTTTAGGAGAGATACAATAGGATTTTAATTTATGGCATCCATTCCATGATTATTGCTCTCTACAGTTAAAGCTACGGCACCAATGAGTTTTATATTAGCATAGGTGGGATTCAAATCAAAGTATCTTATTTGACAAAAAGTGACTTCATTTGTTAAGCTAATTGAAACTTACAAAAAAAAATGTGATAGTAATTAGCAAATGCAGTCTGTTTACCTTCCCAAAAGGTTAAGCTAGTTGAAAACAAAAATTTTAGATGTAGTGAAAGCATGTTAGCCCAGGTTACAAGAAAAGAAAGGGGAGAGGTATCTGTTATCTTTTGTTGTTGGTAAATTTTAAAACATGCAAACAAAGTTAACTATTAAAGGGATATCAATTCTCCCCTCCTCTTCTTTCCCTATACCCTCTCATCTCATTTCCAAACATAGTGGAAGCTTCGGTAGACTGATACCAATATATTGGAATTTGGCAGTAACGGATGCACATTCACAATTTCACACAGACAATAAGGTAAAACAAATCACACAAGATAATAAAATTTAAACGGTATAAATGAACTACAAACACAACTCACAATCCTTCACAAACCAAACTCATAAACACAATCGCATATCACACTCACAAACTAAAACCAAACCATATCCCATGACACCCATCTCACAATCAACCACTTAGTACTAACAATGCCTACCATTCTATAAAAGTTTTCAGCACAGTGAACATATGATTTATAACTTATGAAACACTTACAGAAACCGAGCCTCAAATAATTAAACTTGAACAAATAGAAGTACCTCACCATGACCCCATAGTAAATTTCCACGTCTTCCAGGAAACAATTCTCTGGTTTTCGTTCAACACCGCATCAATTCTCAGGGACCAGGAGAATAATAAAAGGAAGCAATCGTCTGCTACAAGTCCTTGCGTTAAGCTTACAATATTTTCGAAGGAAATAAAATCAAATGCAAACCAAAGGGAAAGAATGACATACCTAACATGCACTAAAGCTGGAGTCTTTCCAGCTTGTAGTCAATTTCTTTTCAGTAATCGTAGGAAATGGGCAGTGACATCCCAAATTTGCCTCTTATTCCCTCGATTCTTGTTGTGAATTCCTCTGGCATACCCCATGAGTTCAATTCACGTAAATTCTTTAGGTGCTTTAACCCAGTGGGAAACTTCAACTCCTTGCAAGACCTGATATCCAACTCCCTCAAATTTTGCATTGCTCCTTCCTCCACCTGCAGCTCTTCTAGCATCTCTAGCTTCCAAAGTTTCAGAACTAGAAGCTTGGTAAATCTCCCTCTGGAGCAGACCATCTCTCTTCTTTCATAAGAACCAGAGTAGAAACAGAGTGATTTGAGATTGGGGAGTTTATCTAAAGCTGGCAACGGGTCATTCTTAAGCCCAGAGGCAGACAAGGTAAGGTCTGAGAGACTTTGTGGAAACTCAGATATGATGGATGGAATCTCTAGCTTTCCAAATAGATAGAGGCTGGTGAGATTTTTCATACCTGACAAAGACTCCAAGTATAGAACCTGTGGTTTGCTCATTTCATCAATCGATCTCAAACTCAAACATTCAAGGTTGTTCAGTTTCACTACACACTTTGCCAATGCCCTTTGCTGTTGTGATGGTAATTGAAGTGCCAGTCCCAATTTCCGAAGGTTTGTCCACTTCTCCAGCCCATCCTTCAGATGACTGTCCTCACCCACGAAAACACCCCATAATGTTTGCAAGTTCTTCAAGGAACTGGAACTTGGTTGATGCGCGAATTTACTTTGATAAATCTGGGTCAGATATAGGTGCCGAAGTTCTTTCAGTTTCCATATTGAAGAAGGGAGAGTGTGGAGATAAGTATGCTTCACATCTAGAGTTTGAAGCTTCCGCAAGTTACCTATGGATGATGGGATCATCTCGAGGTAAGTCCACCTTAAGCCAAGATACTTCAGTTCAATCAAGTTTCCTATGGCATTGGGTAGTTGCGGTCTGAATACACGTTCAAGATCAAGAACCTTTAAAACTTTGAAGCATCCACTTGAAATGGCCTTGCGAAGGAAGTTCTCAATGTCTTCTCCAGGCTTAGTTCCCTCCCGTGTGTCAAAGGACAGGAAGGAAACATGCCTTTTATAACATTGCAGATCAGCCGATGTTGTGTTGTTACCATGAATATGAGCAAAACTGGTGTCATTTTTGTTAAAATGATCAGCAAGTTGCCGATTTGAACTCACACATTTGGACAGGCAGAGCTCTAGCAAAGCATTTGGCAAGCGACATGTCTTTACTTTCCCATTAATCTTTTTTTGTACTACTTGAATCATGTTCAGGCCAATCAATTCAGATAAGTACTTCTCTGCAACATCTTCTAGAGTTTCTTTCTCAACATCACTTTGTTTGACCAATCCTTGTGCAACCCACAAAGCAATTAGTCTCCTTGTAGGAATTTCAAAGTTGCTAGGAAAGAGTCTGAAGTAAGAAAAACATTTCTTCAAATCTTCACTCAAATCTTCATTCTCCAAGGTTTTGGACCATCCGTTTTGGAAATGATCATTGATAGGCACCCTTCGCAAATCCAGAGCAGTCACATCTTTTCCTGAAAATTTATCCACAAGATATTCAATGGCTTGGGGTAAGCCCCCACATCTTTCCACAACTTCCTTTATTGCTTCTGTGTGTGACGGTGACAGATTATCAGGTGGAAACTGTGCCCTCTGGATAAACAACAGCCAGCTCTCTTCTTTGGTTCGAAGTCGAAGTTGGAAGGGTGTGTTATCTTGATTAGCATGTGAAGCTACAGTCCTGCTGTGTGTGGTCAGCAAAATTTTACTTCCATTTGTGGTTTTCGGGAATGCTTCTTTTAGAGTATCCCAGGCTTCCTTTGTCAAGATGTTCTCCAGAACAAGAAGGAACTTGTTTTCCTTCAAGAACTTGTTCATTTTATTGATCCAGAAATCCTTTCCATCCGGTTCCTCCTGTAATTCACTAATCTTTAGGACCTGGTTTCCCACATCTTCTAGAAGTGTGTTGACGTCATTGGACTCTTGAGGTACCGACACCCAAGCACGGAAAGGGAAATGATTGACAATGGCTTTATGGTTATACACAATTTTTGCGAGAGTTGTCTTACCTATGCCCTGCATCCCTACAATGGAATCAACAGAGATGTCCTCATTGTTGGTCAGTCGTGAGACTAATTCATGTGTGTCTTCTTCAAAGCCGATGCTTGATCTTGACTTTTGTCTTAGTTCAATGTGGTATACTTTGGTACTTCTATTCATGTAATTCACTAATCTTTAGGACCTGGTTTCCCACATCTTCTAGAAGTGTGTTGACGTCATTGGACTCTTGAGGTACCGACACCCAAGCACGGAAAGGGAAATGATTGACAATGGCTTTATGGTTATACACAATTTTTGCGAGAGTTGTCTTACCTATGCCCTGCATCCCTACAATGGAATCAACAGAGATGTCCTCATTGTTGGTCAGTCGTGAGACTAATTCATGTGTGTCTTCTTCAAAGCCGATGCTTGATCTTGACTTTTGTCTTAGTTCAATGTGGTATACTTTGGTACTTCTATTCAGAAGATTGATAGTATATGTTTGATTCGCTTGATTTCCATGCAGAGCTTTGACCCATGTCCTGTGTTGTCTAGATGATTCTCCCTGCCTTTGGCTGAATTTATATATATATATATATATATTTATGGAATCCTCTGCATCAAGAGAGATGCATCTCATTTTTTCCAAGCAAGCCATTCTTGAATAATTTACACCTTCAGTTGCTTTTGGATCTTCAAAAAGTTTACATAAGTCCTTCAACTGGTTCAATAGTGCCTTGACTTCAAGATATACGTCTATAAGTATATCTTGTTCCTGATTGAGATGGCGTTGGATCTTGTTTACAGCAGATATCGTGTCATCTATGGGGTTATTCTGAGATTGGAGACTCTGCTGTCGTCTTCTGATAAATTTGAAACCGTATGTATCCTTTCCTTGGTAAAGGCCAGAAAAGCCAGCATTGATCCACTCAATGTCCTTCCGGAGCATCAGATTTTGTATCCAGGAATAGACATCTGGAGGCAATCTATTTGCATAATCTGTTCTCTGTGCGAATGCATGGATGGCATGGTCTACATCATTGATAAAGTCTGCAACATCATCTATCCAGGCCTTTTCTATTGCAGTTTCTGATCCAACTTCCTCCAAATCTTTCAGGAAAGCATGCAGTAGGAGCAGTTGCAAATTGACAAACTGTATTTGAGAATCCATGCCAGTTATTAAATCTTGGTTTTGAGTGATCATGTTGTTTACTTTCTCTGAAAGAGAGGAAACTAATGCAACTCCTTTGAAAACTGGTGGTCTGGGACTGGCAGATTTGCGTTCATCAATAGGTTTTCCCCGCAGGCCTCTGAGTTTAGACCTTGATCTCTCCAGTAACCCATATATGTTTTTGGGAAAAATTTGCATCAGCTCAAGACGTTTGTTTATCAAATTCTTGATCCGCTTCATTTCTCTATATTTGATAACTAAAGCACACATTGTGGAAAAGTGCCTTCTGTATTTCAGAAAGAACTCAACAATAATATTTGCTCCGAAAACCACATTATCGGTTTCTTCTTTCCATGTCTCAAAATTTTGTTGTAGTTCAGTAATTTCTACGTTTGAATGGGAATCCCAGAGTTGACGTTGACTACGTTCGCTATCAATCTGAACCTCTAAATGCAGAAGTTCGACTACATCTTTTACAAAAGCTTTCAATAATCTTGATTCTCTCCTAATCCACTTGAATTCATTGTCCAGCATGGGAAGTATTGTGTAATTCAAGAAAAGGGCCACAATGCAAACAATGGCAAGGATGACATGGCCACAATAGCAAGTAGTTATAAATGACTTAAGGGAACAAAAGAAATCATGGAGAAGGTAAATGATGCGCCCATACAGATGACAAATGGAACAATAAAGGATATCAATGACAAACGAAAGTAGAATACAAAAGACACGATAGAGATTAGGAAAAATAAGAGAAATCTGGAACCGCAAGACCTGATAGAGAATTTTAAAACCAAGGAAGAAGTCCATGATTACTTTCTTCCTCTTGATATGCAAAACAGCTTCTCTTCAAGGTAAGAAATCTGTAATTGCATGTTGCATTGTGGCTGAAAAATGACTTTCTGGCTCTGAATGAACAGGGTTCCTGCAAGAAGCGGACATGCTTTTGACAAATCTTTTGGCGGTGGACTGAAATGTTTAGCAGAAAAAATGAGTTGAGAGTAGAGAGTTGCAGAGAAATTTCAGCAGAATATTGGAGGGAACTCCTCCAAGTTGGTCAATGCATACCTACGATTAAGATAATAATTTTGCTAGAGCTCTATTTCTAGCCAATGAGCAAATAAATAATATAAAGGCTATAGACTATTTACAATAAATTAGTCCCTCCATGATTGTGATATTTGTTTATTTAATTATTGACGTTTTAATTTTATCCTTTGACTCTTCAAAAATTGGTTAATGTTACATATCCTTCCAGCAGCATCCATCTGGAGGTTGCTGTTAAGTGGTTACAACACCTTGGGGCCAATGTATATTTTTTTTGGTCACATTTTTAAGTCATTATTTGGATGCACTATAAGTATTTACCCTAAAATATCAATTGCGATATCCCTTAAAATTTTGAAAACAAGCAATTGACCCTCTAATCTTGTTCAAAATAATTGTCAGAAATCGCCTCAAATATTTATTTTGACTTCGTTACCATTATTAGTTTTTTTTTTTTAATCATATTTTAATTTATTGCCGATGGAAGTTATATTCTTTGTCAAAATAGTAGTGTTGTACTCTTTGTCCACCAAGAAACAGGTTTCGAAGCTTTATATGTAGGTAAGGATGTAAAGGGTTTGATGGCTTTGCCTCTAGAAGTCCTTTAAGAAGAACATGAGTGAATTTCTTCTCAGAGTTGTTTGGAAGTTATTTTTGAGTGACAGGATACTTACATTTGTGTCTTGAAAATATTTTTATTATGTTAGTGTGACAGTACCATTGTGTGTTTTGGGTTTTTGGACTGTCTCAAATTTGTTAGTGTTGAGAGTAATGAGATTGGATTAATTCGTGTTTGTGCAATATTTTATGGGTTGGGTTAACGGGTGTCTTTATTAGGAAGGTTTTTGATGATGCTCGGATCGTCAGTTGAATAATCGTCCAGAATGGGATCGTCCACGGCCGACCTAATCCTGAAAAATGGATGGTAAAAGGAAGAAGTGTGGGACACTAGTGTGGTGTCTGCCACAAAGCCTCCGATGCTAAAGTTAGAAAGACTAGAGTGAGAAGAAAGTATTCAGAATATCAGTGTGTGTGAACAAGAGTTTTTTTGTATATCTCGGTATGTGTGAGGTACCTGTGTATATATACTTGCCTCTATTTCCTAGCCGTTGGGGAGTGCTGTTAATGGAGGCTTGAATGGGCTCTTTGTAATGCGCCCCTAAGGTGTTAATGAGAGAGTCGTCAGTGCTCCAACGGTAAAGAGGTTTATTGCGACTCTGTAACGTATGTTAGTCATGTATGCACTGGCATACCCTTTCTTCGTCTAGTGTGTCCCACTGATGATGAAGTGGAATGGTTTCTTCGTCTGTCACTTCCTTGTCTGGATGAGGAGATTGTCTGAGGGGATTATAGTCGTCCTTCAGTTTTGATACCACTCTTTTGGAGAATATAAAAAACTATAAAAAAAAAAAAAAATTTCAATTACTTTTTTTTTCACATAAAAAATTCTAAAAATATTTCTTAAACTAATGTTTTTAGGTCATCTATTAATATATCTCATGTCTGATTTATATTTATGTTTGGGAGATTTGATTTAGAGTTATTGTAACCTATGGTTGATAGTAAATTTTGGTTAATATTATTTTTGAAGTTAGTTGAATCACATTAAATATTGTGTTTTGTATTGATGGTTTTACTTTTATTTATATGCATGTGCTTTCATTAGTCCCATCTTCCAGTTCCAACAATTATAAATAGCTCTTTAACAGTTCAAACACCATTAAATTAATTAGCCAGCCAGAGGTGCTTTGTTTTAGCCACACCCACCAGGAAGTCAACTACGGTGCTGATTTGTTAGCCAGAGTTATAATTTGCATTTAAGTAATTATATATGTACTTGAAGGTCCTCTCGTAATTTGAAAGTCAACTTGACACCATTACTGGGGTGGTTTTTTCTTTCTAAACCATTGGGATCTGTGTTCTAATTTTTACTGAATTTGTAGTATGTCACCAGGAAAACGAAACTAAAATAACACGAGCAAGAGAAAGACAAAATATAAAGTAGGCTCCTTTATTTGCTTTTACGATCAATGGAGCCAATTTACTTAGTTGTGTCTAAAAATAAAAGAGAGTTAGTACTGAGCAGTTTGGAAGGAGGCTCCTTTGGTGCTTGTGCATTTGGTTTAAGAGATATATAATATATATATATATGTTACACACTCTTAATTTGTGTGTACCTATTTACCTACTCTTAATTGTTATTAAGAGTAGATTTGTATATGGTACACATTCTTAATTTGATTGTTATAAAAATAAAATGTATATTATGTTAGGACATATATGTTTTCACTTATTAAGAACATATGTCACTTATTTATGTAAATTAGTTAATCCTTTGACAAAACGCACTCTACTTGTAATTGGGTAATTCTAGGTGTTTTTAATACTTCAAGAAACAAGGTTTCAAGATCAAGTGTTGAAGTTATCAAGCCTGTTTAAGAAAAAGCAAGTTGAAGTGTAAATTCATTAAAGCTTGACACCTGCTCAATAGCTACCTCGACACATGCTATCTGTCGAGATTTATAATTTCAAATTTTCTGATCTGATTTTCTTGGGATCCGTGAATATGCTTTTGGGCATTCTTTTCTCCAAACCCTAAACATATAAAAGGATTGTTTTAAGAGCCGTCAAGTGTGACACAAGTTGAAAAATCATTGAGCAATCTCTGTTCAAGCAAATTGTGATCAAAGACGAAGTTCTTGACCTAGTTCATCTTCTCTGAAGAAGTTGCTGTGTATTTGCACCATAGGGTTTTGTGACCAAGCATCTTCCTGATCTTCATCGTGTAGAATGAACTGAAGAACTTTGCAACCAACCTCTCTTCCTTAAGTTGGTGTTTTGAAGTCGCGTACTGAGATCTGCGCATTGGTTAGCCACGTACTTGGGAGCCGTGCATCAAAGGTGGGAACTGTCACCACAGATCAAGTCCAATTGGGTATTAGGGTAAGGGTTCAACTGTAGGTTGGTAAGGTACTTGGGATTCCTTTACTTATAATTGCTTGATTTGATAATAGTGGAGTTTCGGGAGTGGTGACCTGAAAATCATCCGGTGGAGTTTTTGGCCGCGAGGTTTTTCCCCATTCGTAAACAAATCGCCGTGTCATTTAATTTCCGCTGCATATTTAGTTTTTGGTGATTTGTTTGTGCTTCCACGCAATTGCATGATAAATTGATTAATTAATAACTTGGCTAATTAATTAATTGGTTTAATCACAAGGGATCATTCAGTTTGTGGCCTATTAAGTGGTATCAGAGCAGACACACTCTGATTAGGTTTAATCTTTGCTGTGTTGATCCATTGACCCTTGTTTGTCATGGATAGAGGACAATCATTAATTATACATCCTTTATTTGATGGCACTAACTATGCATATTGGAAAGTACGCATGAGAGCTTTCTTGCAGTCTTTAGATGAGAAGGTATGGCAAGTTGTAGAGATTGGCTGGACTAAGCCAAAAGAAGAACCAGCCGATTGGGATGATGCAAAGATCAAGGCGGCTAACTTCAACAGCAGAGCGTTAAATGCCCTATTTAGCGCAGTCACCAATGAGGAGTTCAAGAAGATATCCTTAACTGAAACTGCCAAGGAGGTTTGGACCATCCTCTAGACAACCTATGAATGAACAAAGGCTATCAAAGATTCAAAGTTTCAGAGGCTCACTACAAGCTTTGAAGAAATTAAGATGGAGGAGGATGAGTCATTTAATGAGTTCTATGCCAAGCTAAAGGACATAGTGAACTCAGCCTTCAATCTTGGGGAAACCATCCCTAAACCCAAGGTTGTAAGGAAGGTGCTCAGATCTCTACCTGAAAGATTCCATGCCAAGATTATGACAATAGAAGAATCAAAAGATATTGACAAAATTTCTTTGACTGAGCTGGTTGGAAACTTGCAGACCTACGAGCTAGGACTATCTAGGATTGGCAAAACAGGTAAAGGCAAGAGCATGACCTTGAAGGCAAAGAGCAGTGATATAGATGAGTCTTCCGATGATAAAGATTCTAAGATGAAGTCCTACATTACAAGGCAGTTTAAGAAGTTTATGAAGAATGCCAATGGGAGGAGCTTTGACAAGGACCGCAGTCAATCCAGTTCTTCTCAGTTTAAAAGCCAAGACAAAGGGAAGAAGGACACTAAGGATGGCGGTTAGTACACTATTCCGGCTGGACCAAAGTGCTTCGGATGTCATGAATTCGGTCACATGAAGCATGAATGCCCAACGTATCTCAAGAGCATTGGGAAGAGTAAGGCACTTGCTGCAACCTTGAGTGACACTGAGCCCGAAGATGATTTTGACAATAAGGATGACGGAATCTTAAATGCCTTCACTGCTACAGTCAATCCTATTGAAGGGATTGTTGAAGAAATGGATGAAGAAGAAGAACTAGTGGAGTCCAAATTTGAGAAAATGGATGATCAAAATGATATCCACTCAGCCTATGAGAAGCTTTACAAGCTCTCTGAGAAGCATGAGAAATTGTATAGGCTGGTCACCAAGAAGCTCAGTGATGTGGAACTTGATCGTGAAGAGTTGTCTACAAAGTTTGATGAGGCGAATCAAATTATTGGAGCACTGAGATTTGAGAATAACTTTTTAGCTGAGAAGACCAAGAAGCTTAAAGCTGAACTGTTTTAAATTAGAGCTCAATTAGAGAGGACTTCAAGTGCAAAACTTGATGAGATGCTGAGCAATCAGAAAACTGCTTCGGATCGAACAGGCTTAGGGTATGGTCTTTCTTTCTCTAATACTGCTTCTACTAGTAATGCTGTTTTTGTTTCTCCTGCTAATAACACTGAAATTGAGAACACTGATGTTAAAACTGAATTAGCTAGTGAGAACTTAGAGAATGGTAAATCTATCTTAGGAGCACCCCCTAATCAAAATAAGAAAGATGCTAAAAACCCTAGGACTAAGAAGGCTAACTCTCAAAAGCCTAAACAAAAGAAGCAGCATCTTTGTCATCATTGTGGAGATGCCGGTCATACTTGAACCTAATTGCTATAAGTGGCTAGCCACTCAACAGAGCAATGACATGATAGCATCTGGAAGCCAAAATCAGCTTCAATCCTCTCTTACTCCTCTTGGAGATCTTCTGAAAGCCTTCATGTTTCTTTCGAACTTGAACGGTTTCAATTCTGCTCCCTCACCATTTGTTCAAGGGTTCAATCAAAGGAAAGGTTCTTCCAAGGTGTGGAAGAAAAATGACTCTAAGTGATTTCATCACTTTCTTTTCCCTTCTTGCTTTTCTTGTTTGTTGCATTGCTTGTGTGTTTTGCATTTTTGTTAGGTCAATCTAATTTTATGCTTTGTTTTGTTTAACATGTTTTTGTGTGTTTACTTTCAGATTTGTTTACTTTTGTTTTTAAAGTAAAAATAAAAAAAAAATTTGAAAAATCAGAAAAATACAAAAATATTGTGTGTTTTGTGTACTTTGGTACTTGTGTACCTTGGATGGCCATTGAAACAAAGTTTCTAAACTTTGTATCTTTTGTAACTTAGATGAGCATCTCTATGCACAACTAAGCAAGTGAGCTTTGTGGCTCTTGTTTGTGATGAGTAAGATTAAGTTATTTCTTAAAACTTAACCCTCATATCACTCTTTTTGAAGGGTAGGACTAAAAAATTTTAAGAGAAAGACATAAATAACCATCTTACCATTGTTGCTCGCCAATCATAAATGACATTTGTATGCTTCGGCATAGCAAAAGTGCAGTGTCATAGACACCTGTATGCTTCGGCATAGTAAAAGTGCAGTGTCAAAGACATTCGTATGCTTCAGCATAGCAAAAGTGCGATGTCAAATGCTTAACATCTTGGGTATTTCTTTTCTCTCTTTTTATGCCCATGTATGGTATGCTAAAATAAAAGAAAATATGCAAAGAAAATAAAAAGCAAAAAGATAAAAAATGTTTTAAATATGATTACAAGTGTGTATTCTAGAAAATGTGGGAGTTATAGGATATACCTCGAAGGTGATAGTCCCCATCAAACAGTTATAATTGTGTATGAGTTAAAGTTGTTTTCTCATATCTCAGATCGTCATAACATATATACACATATGCAATCTTGCAATGTTTTTCATACACAACACGCAATATTCTTTGCTACTTTTGATACATGTGTAGGTAAAATGTGATTTGGCCATCACAAAGGTTTTATATATGCTAATGTATGCTTACTAAACTGTCTTAACTTGTTTTTGAAAAATAAAATTGGTTAGACTTGTTTAGTGTGTGTGTGAGTTTTTGAGGATCCATGTGCTTAAATTTTTGTTGAAAGATGATTTTGAGAGCTTTATATGTTGAGTGGATCTTTGGTTGACGTGTATGATGTATTGCATTCATGTCTGTGTTTTTCTTTTCTCGAAAAAACTGCTTTTAACTGTTGGTTCGACACCTCCTCGATACCTGGTTATCTGTCGAGCTTCTCAAGCCTTTTCTTATCGCAATCTTGACACCTGGTGGATCGATCGAGAAAGTTCCTGTCTCCTTGACACCTTTTCGATCGATCGAGCTTTTGTTCTTTAAAATTGGTCTTGTACCTCGACACCTCTCAATACCTCCATCTGTCGACGACCAAATTCTCGACACCTTTCTCGACAGCTTCCTCGATACCTCTCGACACCTCAGCTGTCAAGAATTACTGAGGTGTCTATAAAAGGATCTGTCGCGATTTTTCACTCATTTCCTCGATCTCTTTCGATCTGTCTGAAGGCTTTTCATCTCCCAACCACTTTTCTCTCACTCAAATCTTCAAATCCTCTTCATTTTCGGTCTTCCCTTGGTTTCTATCACTTGGTAAGTTCATTTTTCCCTCCCTTTCTCATGCATTTCATGTTTTGAAACCTAGTTTTTGGGATTTTTGAAAATTTTTGGAGTTTTTCAAAATTGATGAGTTTTTCTTGAAATTTTGGGTTGTGTTTTCACTTAAATGCTTTCAAAATGTCATACATTGCATTCCATGTGCATTAGAATGATATTTACATGCATTTAGATGTGTGCTTTATGCTGTGTGCTGGTAGGATTGGATTGGGCTGAGCCTATGATGCCTTTTAATTTGCATGTCACATGCTCACGCATTCCCATGCATACGTTCTTTTTGTTCAACATATTTGATCTGTTTGAACTGTGTTGGGACTTTTCTGATTGTCTCCCTCTCTATCTCTTTCTCATTCTTTTACGTTAGTAGTGTCTATGGCACCCAAATGTAAATCCACTCCTGCTCGGAACCCTCTACGTTCTGGAGCTTCCTCTTCTTCTGACTCTGCTCCTCTTAACCTTCGGTTCCATGATGGAGATGCACACAAGGCATTTACGGAGAACTTTTCTCGACAAGGTGTTCATTCGGAACACCAAGTCATTCTAGCGAACTTCGTCGACACTGACCTTCCCTCTGTTATTCACAGTAGGGGATGGGAGTCACTGTATGATGTCTCAGTCACTTGTCCTCTCATGCTGATTTAGGAGTTTTACTCCAATATACAAGGGATAGATCGTTCAATACCTCTCTTTTTCACTTGTGTTCGAGGTACGCGCATCCCTGTCACACCGTAGCTAGTTGCGGATGTGCTTAGGGTTACTAGGATAGAGTTTTTTTACTATCCTTTTTGTGAGCGTCTGAGGACTATGTCCAAAGATGAGCTCATCTTTGCCTTTTGTCAGCGCCCTACTGATTGGGGTGAGCATCAGTATACATCATGTAGGCCTTTTGCTAAAGGTCCTAGATTCCTAAACATGGTGATGACATTTGTACTCCATCCTCTCTCTCACTACAACTCTATCACAGAGCCTCGTGCTCGATTTTTGTTATCTCTTTTAGAGCATCTTACTATAGATTTTCTTTCTCACTATTCTTTCTATCATAGATGTTCATCTTGATTCGGTATCCCGTGATAAGCTCATCTTTCCTTCCGCTATCACGAGGATTTTACGCCATTTTTCTTTTCCTTTTCTTGTGTTCGACCACTTCACACATATCTGTGCCATAGATGCTACTACCGTAAAATGTAGTGAGGCGCAGTTTAGGTCGCGACAGACGGATTCCACTCCTCCCTCCTGTTCGGCTCCATCCAGATTAGCTCCATCTACATCTGCTCCTTCTTCCTCTACGGGAGATGTATCTCTAGGAGACATTATGGCGCAGCTGCAGCGCATGGACACTCGCCTTGATACACTCTCTGCTGAGTTGTACCAAGTGAATGCTCATGTTGGTCGTATTGTACAACGACAGGCGACCATAGGTGGTTTTGCTCCAGAGGCTACTCCTTTACCACCTACTCTAGCAGCTTCAGATTTTGAGGATAAGGATGATGATGATGGAGATGCTAGCTCTACTAATGAGATGCCTACATGACACTCTACCCTTTGTCACTCATGACAAAAAAGGGGAGTAGTTTTGAGTTATGAAAGTAGTCATCTTAGGGAGAGAGTTAGTATAGGACATTTTTTATAGGGAGAGTGTTGATAGTTTGAGGGATGTAGTGAGGTTTTGATGTATCTTTTCTTTTTCTATTCTTTATAGATACATTGATCTTGTATATGAGGTCCTTTGACCATTTTTACATACATTGTATTTATTTTTCTTTATATATGTGGATGTATGTTTCTTTCACCTCTCTCTTCATGTGTTGTTTCTTTTCTATTTTTATACACATGTTCTTTATACTTGTATACAATCTATTATTTCTATTTCACACAAGATGCCTTGATGAGTTTTGTTTAAAGTGTTTTAGAAATACAGGTTGTCAAAGTCTACTTGCCATAAATTCTCTTCTTGCAAAGTTTTTCAAGAGTTTGTATTAGGATAGATTTTATTGTATTCAACAAGTGAATATGAGTTTAGTGATTTATGACTTCTCTCATATGTTCATTTGTTTGTTGTGGTTTTGTCATGGATTGCCAAATGGGGAGATTGTTAGGACATATATGTTTTCACTTGTTAAGAATATATGTCACTTATTTATGTAAATTAGCTAATCTTTTGACAAAACGCACTCTACTTGTAATTGGGTAGTTCTAGGTGTTTTTAATACTTTAAGAAATAAGGTTTCAAGATCAAGTCTTGAAGTCATCAAGTCTGTCCAAGAAAAAGCAAGCTGAAGTGTAAATTCATTAAAGCTCAACACCTGCTCGATAGCTACCTCGACACTTGCTATCTGTCGAGATTTATAATTTCAGATTTTTTGCTATGATTTTCTTTGGATCCGTAAATATGCTTTTGGGCCTTCTTTTCTCCAAACCCTAAACTTATAAAAGGATTGTTTTAAGAGTCGTCAAGTGTGACACAAGTTGAAAAATCATTGAGCAATCCCTGTTCAAGCAAATTGTGATCAAAGACGAAGTTCTTGACCTAGTTCATCTTCTCTGAAGAAGTTGTTGTGTATTTGCACCATAGAGTTTTGTGACCAAGCATCTTCCTAATCTTCATCGTGTAGGATGAACTGAAGAATTTTGCAGCCAACCTCTCTTCCTTAAGTTGGTGTTTTGACGTCGCGTACTGGAATCCGTGCATTGGTTAGTCATGCACGTACTTGGGAGCCATGCATCAAAGGTAGGAATTGTCACTACAGATCAAGTCCAATTGGGTATTGGGGTAAGGGTTCAACTGTAGGTTGGTAAGGTACTTGAGATTGCTTTACTTGTAACCGCTTGATTTGATAATAGTGGAGTTTCGGGAGTGGTGACCTGAAAATCACCGGGTGGGATTTTTGGCCGCGAGGTTTTTCCCCATTCGTAAACAAATCACCGTGTCATTTAATTTTTGCTGCATATTTAGTTTTTGGTGATTTATTTGTGCTTCCACGCAATTATATGATAAATTGATTAATTAATAACTTGACTAATTAATTAATTGATTTAATCACAATGGGTCATTGAGTTTGTGGCCTATCATATTAAAAGTTTGTTTGAGATTTATTTATTTTACTAAAGTTGAAATTTTTTTACTAAAAGTACTATAGATAAACATAAAAGTTAGCTGAAATAATATAGTGAGACCCATAAATAGTAGTAAAAATAAGTCGAATAGTAAAATAAGTTGGCAAAATAATATTTGCCAAACGGATACTAAGGGTCTGTTTGGGATTCGCCTATATTGTTGAGACTAAAAACTTTTTACTAAAATTACTGTAGATAGAGGTGTCCGTTAGCTAAAATAGTATAGTAAGACCTATGAATAGTATCAAAAAGTGCAATGAGACCCATGATCTATGAATAGTAGCAAAAATAAGCTAAATAGTAAAATAAGTTTTCCCTTTTAAGTTGGTGTCCTTCCTTGCATAATTCAGGGATACTTGGATTGTGCTACATTGGAATAATCTTGCTGCCTTGGGATTTTTTTTCAGAGTCAAATCTAAAACAAAAGGGATAGGAAAATGAAGAGAATCTAATTGGAGGACTTCATATCATGGTTTCTTGAAAAAAACGTGTTAGAGGACTCCTTATAGTAATATAAAATTTTATACCACAAATAAAATACACCAAAAAGTAATTTTGTTTCTACTTTTTTTATTAAAATCTGAAACAAATTTGTCTTCTCAACTCCCTTACTCCACATTCAACTTTGCCCTTTCATGCCCTTGTGAAATTTGAAACTGCTCAGTAATACCAAGATGTGCTATAAGAAGCCACACATGAGTGAGAAGCTCCCCTCCTTGGGTGAGCTGCTGAGCATGATGATTCCATTGACAATGACTTGCAGCATAAGATAGCATTTCCACCCACACATGACAAATTAATTCCCACTTCTTTGCACTATCCCATTCTTTAGCAGTTGCTAGTGATTGCAAAGATTTAGCAAGTCTACATGCGTCAAATAGTACAGATTTACTTCTGTCTCCTTTCACTTTTGATGGAGGAATTTCAGTATTGACTTGGAGTAACATTGAGCAAGCATTAAGTTTTTTGGTGTGTAACATTTTTAGAAGCCACACATGAGTGAGAAGCTCCCCTCCTTGGGTGAGCTGCTGAGCATGATGATTCCATTGACAATGACTTGCAGCATAAGATAGCATTTCCACCCACACATGACAAATTAATTCCCACTTCTTTGCACTATCCCATTCTTTAGCAGTTGCTAGTGATTGCAAAGATTTAGCAAGTCTACATGCGTCAAATAGTACAGATTTACTTCTGTCTCCTTTCACTTTTGATGGAGGAATTTCAGTATTGACTTGGAGTAACATTGAGCAAGCATTAAGTTTTTTGGTGTGTAACATTTTGCCAACATTGCCTCCAACCAATTTTGATTTTCTTTCTTTGAAAAATTCATTAGCCTCGGCGCATGTGTCTCGGAACCTGATTTGTCCGATCCCATTGGGTAGCATGACAGGACACACGACAAGAAGATACAACAAGTAGTTGGATAAGCGCTTGCTAGCTTTACAATGTGGGGTTTTAACTAATTTCAGATCTTTTTGCTTATCAGAACTCAAACATAGATCTGTTGCAATATGCCAGAGAAGAATGCTTTTATCAAATTCTACCTTAAGTTTGTCAACGCTTTCTTCGATGGTCTCTCCATCTCCATCCCTGATTCCAACGGAAGATATTGCACCTTCAAGCACCTCATAACCCCTGTCATCACAAAATTTCTTGCATTCCTTGATATCTGAAACACTAATTGATTCATTTGAAAGCTGGTCAAAGATCACTTTTTTCAATTTTGGAGGAACTTTTTTTGAGTATTTGTACCGATGCTTTTCCAATAATGCATCAATGCATAAGACCATGGTAAGAAATCTGCAATTGGCTGGCTTATATTCAAGGTAAGTGCTTATCAGGTTGTGCTGTGTCATGGTGTTAGACCACCTTTTGCTTCTAGTAAATGGAAGTGATGAAATTGCTTGATATAAGAGGTTGTGCTTCTTCAGCGATAGCATCATCCAGTCTGAGCATAGCAGTAATATTGCTGCATAAAGCTCAAGGATTACAGCTCCAGCTACCAATACATATGTGATAACTACATTCTCTCTGGAGTACTCATGTTTCTCAATGATGAAGAAGAAGGTCATGGATACTGAAATAATTGAAATGATACTGATGCATCGGAGAGTTAAGCAACAGAGACTGGAGAGGCGGAAGAAGCCACCAACAATAGAATAAACCAGAACTGCCTATGTATAAAACATATCATAGATGAATCCAAGCTCAACCTCAATCGCTTCAAAGCATCTTGAGATGATATCTTCATGAAGAAGGATTGGTTTTTCTCGATATCATGGAAACTGAGGATGAGATCTGCAAACAGCAGCTTGAATGTTTCAAAGAAACCATAGGCATACTGTAAAATTTCTAAATTGTCAAGAGGATTGTTTACTGGCTCCGTATATGAGTTTTCAACTTCTATGGGAAATCTAATTAATTTCTCCAATGAAACCTTGAACCCCTCATCTTTCTTTGAGCTGTATTCCTCCATGTATCTGGCATAATTTGGACCTGGGTCTGGAGGAGAGAGCATAGACTCTCTAAATTTCTCACTGCTTGCAGACCGCAGAACCCATACCCTCTGTCCACACTTAACAACCCCAGATAAAAACACTGGAATTGCTAGAATATTTAGTGGAGTGTTGGTCCAGGCTTTAAGTGAGACATAGGCAGCTACTACCACTTGGCTAACTAGTGTAAGCAAGTGCCTTCGCCACAACTCATTGTCTTCCAAAGAGTATGCAGTCATAGTGTCCGGGCCACTGAGGTGGAAGAGAAGAAATGGAGCCCAGAATAGTGTAATTACAATGTTTGAATCTACGGAATGGTCGCAAGAGCTCCGTGCATGGTTGGAAAGCACACTAAGTGAGACTGTCACAGCCCAATCTGCTACCATGTAGGTGACCCAAAGAAGGATACTGAGCATGTCACTAGCTAAATTCTTCCTCTTTTTGCCTGTCAGGGTGAGAATGGTTTGGATGGCAAGGCTAAGCAGAACCGGAATGCAGATCTCTAAGAGGTTCCAAAATTTGCTCACGCCTGGTGAGATGAGCTGCATCACCTTCATCTTCTTTGTGAAAATCAAATTGCTAAAAACTGAAAAGAAAAAAAAAAGTATTGTGAGAACATAAAATTATAGGAGAAAAGAAGGTTGTTGTTGTTGTTGTTTTTTTTTTTGGTCATATTCTGCATTAGTATAAAATTTACTCTATAAAATAGGTTAATGAATGGAAAAAAGGTATAGATGAATTGTAAATCTTACTTGTAGCTAACATGGAAGCTCTTCTTTTCTTTCTGACTCAAAATGTGCGCTGGAAATTAGAGCCAGCCCTTTCAGAACCCAATATGAGTATGCATGTGTTTCTGCAACAAACATAATAGGGTATTGATTATTATAAAAAGAAAAAAAATACTTGCAAGTTGTAATACTGATCCTACTAAAATAGTAGTATAGTGCACTGGAAATTCTTGCTAAATAATTGACAGTTTATGCCATATTGTGTTACACTGTCTACCTTTCAGGACCATATTCAACAAAATGTCGTGCTTCAGTAATGCATTTTTATAAGATTCGTGTCTACATGTGATGGGACTCCAATTCAACCTGTATTTGGGGTTTTGATCTGATTCATTTCTCTATATTGACCTTTTTTTTTTTTTTTTTTTTTTTTTGAGGAACCTCTGTATTGACTTGATTGTATAAATACAGACAGCACTAGGATTTCAGCTTCCGCGTTCAAATTTGAAACAACAAAATTTTATGAAAGATCCAAACTAGCTAGCATCTATTTGGATTATTAATACCTACACTAACGAGACATGTAGCTGTAGCCAAACACAACAAAAATACCAAATGCTTTTTAAATTTGGGTCTCAATTAGCAAAAAATCAAAACTTAACAATATAGTCATTTGGATTAAAAACAATCTGAAAAATTAACAATTTTTTTTTTTTTTTTTTGATTTTACAAAGAGTCAAAAATAAAATAACTCACATCACATATCTAAGAACTCAAGGTCTGACTTTGAACAATTACAGGCATATGCTAGATGACTTTTTTATTTTATTTTTTTATTTTTTTATTTATTTTACAAAGAGTCAAAAATAAAATAACTCACATCACATATATAAGTACTCAAGGTCTGACTTTGCACAATTACAGGCATATGCTAGATGACTTTTTTTTTTTTTTTTTTCTTTTTTTTGGAATTCCCTGGACCAATTACAAATTTTTGACTGGGCAAAGTAATTTGGGCCCAAGCAGTAAAGTATTACGTGTATATTATTAAAAAAAATTTAATAATGGTCTATGCACGAGTTGGTAATACTTCTTAAGATTGTAGATGCTTTCAGTATGACGATACCACATCAGTTTAGGTATTTATTAATTTTTTTAATGGATTTTTAGACCCAGAATATGATATGGAGTTAATTATTTATTTAAGGTCCAATAATGCCAATTGTTTAATTAGGTTTTATCAATTAAAAAATTAAACATAGGTTGTTGCCAATAGCAAAGTAATAAACACAATATACAAAGAATATGCAATATGATGATGAAGTGGAAGACTCAAGGAAAATGTTTTCGAGAGAAAAACCACCATGAGGAAAGCATCCCCAAATAAGCAATACAATATAACATAAAAAATTTACAACCTAGAAAAAGTATATTGGGGGGGGGGTGGGGGGGGTGAGATTCTAGAGTAGCATCTTTGTTGGACCATGTCTAAGGAATGTACAGCCTAGTTAAATGGAGTAAACCCAAGAGGGCTCAGGAGAGGAGCTTGGATAAGGACCTGAATCGCCTGAGGAAGTCCCTCGGACATGGACCTCTCGAAGTGGACAAGATG
>NW_027069957.1:188945-201096 GCF_002906115.3 Quercus suber | reverse complement strand
AAAAAAAAAAAAAAAAAAAAAGTGCACCTAATTAATTAAGTACAAATATAAGTATGTTTTAAATTGTTTATTTCAATTTTTTATTTTGGTGAAAAGGAGATCATTTATCTTTCACATTGTTGACTTCAGTATATACTATACAAATGGATGGAGTCTTATATTTTGTAACATATATTGCACGTTCATTCATGACATGAGTAAAGAAAATTATCAAGTAAATGATGCAAAATATTCAACTCTGGAAATCACATGCTCAAGATTCGATAAAACTTTCAAACTTTAAAGTCATATAAAATATAAAAATTGTAGTTATCAACCCCACATGAATTCCATCTTTCCCTTTTCAATTATATTTAAGTGAATAATTTTGAGCCCATTCACGAGCCTAGATGTCCGGAACTTGACTCCTTAATTTAAAATAAAACTTTACGTGAAATACTCCTTTATTTTAAAGCTAGGTGACCAATTCGTGATGCGGATGATTTCAAAAATTTGTTTACTGGGATACAAATTTACATGTGAGAATTTTCTCTTGATTCACAAAGTCACAAAACAAGAGTAAGGCCGCTCAAAGGGCTAATTAAGGCAGCTAGTTTAGAAGTAAAACTTAAACAGAGGACAATGTCTGTGTCTAGACTCTAGAATTGATTTTTTTCCTTTTTCTTTTTTCTTTTTTGTGTCAATGAACTTTAGGCCAAATTATATCTCCAGCCCCTGTAAATTGGTGAACGAAATTGGGGGAATCGAATATATTATGTAGCAAAAAGTAAAGAAATTATGTGTTTATGTTATCTCATGTATAGGACTTAAGTTCCATCCATGTGTGCAAATAGCGTATGTTTTGTGTGACCATTGGCCAACAAGGACGATCCCTATTAATAACTCCACGAGTCTCGTTAATGACATTGACGATCATCGGACTAGAAAGACAATTCAAAGAAAGAAGAGAAATGTAGGGGAAAAAAAGAAATATTATCTTCTATAGTAGGGGAAAGCTCTCTGTAGAGCTCGGTCCGATGATCCTCGGAGAAAAAGAAGCAATCCCCAAATCAGTCCCAAAGCCAAAGAACTAGGAGCAGAAGGGAGCTCATTTACAAATGATTGGAATAAGCCGTGAAATACTTATATACCCCACGAGGGTAGACTTTACAATTATGAATTCCGTTCCGGCCAAAATGGCTAAAATATCTTGTACCGGTGTGTAAACGGGAATGGTAATACCCTCCATTTCACCTCGGATTAAATTTCACCCCATTTCAGCCCGTTTCGGGCATTCCAGCCAATTTCAGCCGAAATTTATTTTCTGGCCGGTATGAATTTTGGCTTCTTATTTTCCCTTCTTGAACTTAATCAGTGTCCTGTAGCTCCTAGTCTCTCTCTCATCTCTCACTATCTGACCCTCTCAAATTTGACAGAGAAATTGAAAATAAAATTGAAGAGCAAGATGAAGCAAAGGTGGTGTGACTTGTGAAAAAAAAAAAAAGAGACGAAGAAGATAAGAATAAGAGGAGAAAAGAGCTCAAGAATGAAATGATGGAGAAAAATTGAAATCTGCAATAATGAAAGATAAAAGTAGCATTTGAGCAGGTTAGAGCATCTACATCAGTGGATGCAAAATTTTTGTAAATTTACACATCTAAAACCTACTTTTTCTATTTTACACTCTTATTTTTACAAAGTACTCACATCAGTTTGTCTATTATACATATCAAATTATTTAAATAATCATTTTTATTATTATTTTATTATATACCTCTTCGTTAATATCTATATCTCCCTCATCTTAAATATCTGGCCCTCTCTCATCCCAAACCCCCTACCTCCTAGCTGTATCTTCATCTTCTTCAGCCTCTGATTCTTCAACAATCCCAATAGACTCCAAGTCAGAGTCTTCCCTAAGCTCCTTCACAAGTGAACCCAAATCATCCGAGGATTCTACATGTGCAATGGTCATGAATCAGAGTAGTTTCCTTCTCCGTCACAGCTCTCTTCAGAATCAGAATTTGAAAAGTTTGTATCACTCAGCGTTATGGCATACGCCTTGCCTTTCCCTCTCAAGAAATTGGGACACTCTTTCTTGAGATGTCCATGACCATTGCATTCAAAACACACAATGTCCGAAGGAGATTGAACATCCTTCCCTTCTTTCCTTGTAAACTCTTTCCTATCACCTCTTGAAGATGGATATTTCCCTCTGTTGAATGGTTTCCCACTATTCTTCATCTTCAGAAATTTGCGGAAGTTTTTCGCAAGATATGCTACTTCCTTCTCCACTCCATCTTCTTCGGAAGGATCATCCATTCTTTCGGTGATGGTTTTGAGAGCAAGCGATTTACTCGTCTTGTGGGAAGGTAATCCCAGTTCATATGTTTGGAGAGACCCAATCAGCTCTTGAATTTTGATCTCATCCAAGTCTTTACTCTCTTCTATGGCTGTGACTTTTGCCTTAAAGCTTTCAGGCAAAGATCTCAAAATTTTTCTCACCACCTTAGTATCTTCAATCTTCTCGCCAAGATTGAGCTTAGCAATGACAATTTCGTGGAGCTTCCCATAGAACGAATCAAACGATTCATCTTCACCCATCTTGAGCTCTTTAAATTTGATGGTAAGCATTTGGAGCTTTGTGTCCTTAACCTTCTTTGTACCTTCATATGTAGTCTCCAAAATCTCCCAAGCTTCCTTGGCTACTGTCTTGTGAGATATCCTATGGAATTCATCTGGAGACACACCACAGAATATAGCATTTAAGGCTTTACTGTTAGCATTGGCTACCGCAAGAGCTGCCTTATCCCAAGTAGATTTAGCAGCCTTCGCCCTAGTCTAACCTATTTCAACCGCATCCCACACGGTGTTATCAATAGAGTATAGAAATGCCCTCATTCTAACTTTCTAGAAGGCATAATTGTTACCATCAAAAAATGGTGGAACATTGAGAGATTGAGACCTATCCATCCTAACAAGGGGTTAAGTATCACACTCAGGTATTAAAACCACAACAAGTGTACGTGCTCTGATACCAATTGAAAGTTCAATATGTATATAAAACACCCTTAAACGTTTAGACCCTAAATTATAAATTATCAATTCAAGCTTATAATTAAACAATTAATGTGTGGAATATGAACATAAGCCAATCACAGAATTGATAACTAATCTAAGCCAAATATAAACACATCCACAGCAGTAAATATAAAGCAAAGATAAAGGGAAGGAAGATGCAAACACACGGACAACACACGATGTGTTATCGAAGAGGAAACCGAAATCCTCGGCGTAAAGCCTCTCTGCCACCCTCCAAGCGGTCAAATAATCTACTAAAGAATGTAGTTGGGATACATGAACAGCAGAAGACCCTCCAAGCCTAATCTACCCAAGTACCTAAGCCCTCCAAGTTTTTTGCTCCAACGAGGTTATGCTGAACCTATTTCTTCTTTAGCTTCCCCGATTCCGCTACTATACCATAGCATTAACCAATGTATATTGGTTCCTTCCAAACTGCTTCCCAACAGCACCAAATAAACCTTTTCACAGACTTGGGTGTGGTGAGATAAAGATTTGGCTAAAGGCCTCTCAAGAATGTAACAATAGAGAGGAAGGGAGAAGAAGAATTTGTAGAATCTCTAAGGTAAAGATTAGGGATAAGGCAATCTTGTTTTTCTCTAGGGTTTCTCTCACAAAATTCTCTCTGGAAGCTCTCTACATTTCGTGGGTATAAGGATCTATATATAGTGGGGTGAGAAAGGAATGCGAAGCGTCAGTTTTTCCCAAACAGGGCTAATTGGCGGCTTGGCCTTGCGACTGGTCTGAGTTGTGAGTTCAAGCCATGAGATAACGGCCTAGCCAGCCTGGGGCTTTTATCCTGTAGTACGATAGCTGGCGCGACCCTTTAGTTCCCCTGTGTGCATCTCACGTGCCTGTAGTCGGCGACTTGCCAGTCGCGAGTCAGCCGCGAGTCCTAGCTGCGAATCTCTGCCTTCTTGCATATACTTGAGCTTTTTTTCACATCTTTTCACACACTACCCTTACAATAATCCCACCTAAATAAAGGGTTACTGAGTGCTTAAATTACAAGTAAATTGGCACAGAATAAAACCAACAAGATGGTTGATTAAATTTAACCTTACATATGTGTTAGATGAAGATGACGTTGCCTGTTTTATTTTTGTGCAGCAATTGGTTATATGATTATTTACTAAATTCAACTTTTGAATGGTGAAACTAGAGAAAGATTATTTAATTTATTAAGAGGAAATTTTATTTTCTATTTCTTTGAGGAAATTAATAAGATTTTTTTTCCCAAAAGGCATGTGAGCTCTACACTTTTGGGAGCATATAAGTCACCATGGGAAAGGAAGAACTCTACCAAGAGCTTGGAAACCACTTTTTATTGTACTTTGAGACCACGATTTAACTTTGCCTTGTCTTGTGGTGAAAAAAGAGACTGCAACATATGGTGATACAATGTATACAATAAATGATCATTGTCATTCATGACAAGTGGAAGCCATGTATAATCACTAATCAGATTAGTTTTATATTTATTGGGATGTGATTTTTCGTTATTAAAATTATTTTCTCATCTAGAAGGATTATATGGTATGGTGTAGCCAATGTTTCATATCAAAAAAGTTTACTGGGAATAACATAAACATGATGTTATGCACAGACATAAATTGATGTACCAATTCAACACTACAATGTCATTAATATAATTGTCTAAAGGATGAATGTTAGATGTGCCATGTGACCAATAGTTTTTCTGAGTTTTGACGCCCTTAATCTTTCTTATACAAGCTTTGATATTTTGACATGGTGGTAATGCATGCTTAATATGTATTAAGTATTACAGTGTAATAATTTGTATAAAATGAAAATTATGGCATCTTGGCTCACCCTTGTATCAAACTTCATTACTTCAATAATCTCTCTTTTTTTTTTTTTTTTTTTTTTTTTTAAGGCACATGCTTCATTTTGAATAAATTAGAGAAAATACAATTATGTGTATCATTTCAATAGCTTCCTGTGCATCGCACGAGTTTGAGGCTAGTTTGAATAAGTTCTGAAACAACTTTTTTATTGTACGTCACTTGTTCCATGGATTCTCTCTTTTTTGATTTAGTAATGATCACTTTTTGTTGGTGTAAACACAATAATAATAAAAATAACCAAAAAAAAAAAAAAACTGAATAATACTTTTAAATATTATTTATTTGGGATTATAAAAAAAAAAAAGCACAATATTATTGTACTGAGGTGCAACACTCGCTCTCTTTAAGAAGATTCAAGCCCTTGGTTGACTAAACTTTGTAACTGGTGCAGACTTTTTTTTACTTGTCTCTCCCAAGGTACAATAGTCCAACAAATGTCATATAGCTAGAATACCATTCCCTGCCAAGAATCTCTCTATTTTTTAGTGTATAAAAATGCTTGTAGTTGCTTAATTTTTTGGTGTAGTAACGTTGTTACTCATGTTGAGTCTAAATGAATCTATTTATAGGCCCAATGGGCCTCACGGAATTATTACCAAAATTAATCTAATTAATTAAGTTCATAATTCTAGGCTAGAGTTACACAATTAATGAATGAGATAAAGAATTTTTGAAGAAATAAATAGGCCAATAGCGAATCCTTTAAGCGGATAAATGGCTCTTCACCCAAAGATCCATGCTTTTTTGTGGCTCTAGAGCCCCCAAAATCCTTTTTTGAAAGAATATATTTTAAATATTGGGCCCAAAAGTTTTGAAAAACACATTCTATTTTCGCATAGTTTTGTTAGGTGTACTAATTTTTCAAGGATTTTGTTCGTTCCTTTTTAAAATTGATCACTTTTGAAGCATGTAATGATAATTTTCTTTCTATTAAAGCAACAATGTAATTTTTATGAAGTCATATATTCTTTTCTTCTTGCTTCAGTAATGGATTGCTTTTGAGCTATGTAATGCTATTTTTTCATTAAAGAAAATTTTTACTTTGAATAAGTTTCTAGCAGCTTTCTTTAAAGTGCTTTTTTTCTACCTATTCTATACTTGTTGAGTTAGTAAATGATCAACTTAGGAATTAAGTAATGGACATTTAATTTCATTCATGCTATTTTGTAATTCGAATAAGGTCCCATACAGCTTTTTCTCAGCACGCCACTTGTTCCATCAGTGGCGACGCCACTCAGAGTCCACGGTATTCCTAGGAACATCCTGACTTGAAAAAAAAAATTTATATATAATAATTTAATTTTTTATTTGATTACCCTTAAAAAAAAAAAAAGGAACACCTCAATCAATATTAAGAACACCCTCAAAATTTTTATAACACAATTTTGAACTAAAATCTATAAAAAAAAAAAAAAAAATGTAACAGAGAATCTGAAAAGAAAAAAAAAAAAAAAAAAAAAGGCCAAAATCATCAGTTTTTGTCATCACAGCCACTCACCACCACATCGCCAGTCACTTCCATGTCTCCGGCCACTTCCATTTGGTCAATTGCAGTCTCCTCACCTGCTTCAGCTTCTTCTTCCTCGCATTTTCTTCTCCGTTCTCTTTTTTTCTTCAACTTTTCTGCTTCTCTGTTCTTTGGTATTTCTAGTTTTGAATGCCAATTGCCGTATATTGTTTTGTACACTAGTGTCCCACTCCCCACGTGAATACCGAAGTCATTAAAAATGAGTCAAAAGTTTTTCAAAAATTTCAAGCTTGTCTCCAACCACTCACGTGCTTAGCTTTAACTTTTGCACATTGTTTTTTATTTATTTTGTTTTTTCACTACTGCATTTAGTAAGTACATGGACTTAGTACTATTATTAAAGTAGAACTCTTTTTTTTTTTTTTTTAAATTATACTACAATGCTTCTCAAAAAAAAAATTATACTACCACCATAATTATTACTAATATTTAAAAGAATTATTATATCAGACTTTAAAATCATTTTATATTTTTAAGAGTATATATAATAATTTTTAAGAAAATATATATATTTAGCTGTAATTTTAAAACAGTACACTGGTATTAACTGGTACCGAAATATTTCGTTTTTCTAGTTAAACCAAAACGGCCTCCAATACGGTATCTGAGAGGTAAGGGTGTGTGCACACATGAGGTGTGTGCTAGTGTGTGCTAATGCACAGTGAGGTGTGTGCTAGACTGCTAGTAGTTAGTAAAAAAAATTAATGAAGCAATTAAATATCAATAATTAATAATTTAATTAACTAATACATTATAAAAGACAAACAAATTAAATTATCTTAGGCTAAACAACAATTAATAATTTAATAATTAATGAAACAACAATACAACAAATTATAGTTTGTAAAAGAAAAACAAATTTATGAAACAACTAAACAACAATAATTAATAATTTTATTAATATTTCAAATGAACTTATAGTTTATTGTACAGGTATCTTTGTTCATTTCTTTTCTTTTCATTTTTTTTTCCTTTTTGTGATTTTTTGGTGTACAGAATGCAAATTTGTTTTGGTTTTAAGAACATTTTTTCTTTTAAGCACAAACTTCATGCTAGCCAAATCTTGAATTTCAGCCGGTATTTACTGAAACGTCCCAAAACGGACTGAAATTACCCGAAATTTTTTCAAAGTGGAATAGGAACACCCTGGACAAAATTCCTGGAGTCGCCACTGTGTTCCATAGATTCTCTTTTTTGTGATATAATAATGATTACTTTTTGTTGGTAAACACAATAATAATAGAAATAATATAAAGAAAAACTGAATAATACTTCTAAATAATATTTATTTTAGATTAAAAAATAAAACCAACACTATTTAAACTGAGGTGCGACATTCGCTTTCTTTTAGTAGATTCAAGCCATTTGTTGACTAAACTTTGTAACCGGTGCATATCTTTTCTTACTTGTCTTTGATTAATTAGGTCCATAATTCTGGGCTGAAGTTACACAATTAATGGATGAGAGTTTTGGAAGAAATAAATAGGCCCAATATCTAATCCATTAAGTGGATGGATAGCTCTTCATTTTCCATAATAAAAAGGTCATTTACTCATTAATGAATATGTAAATTATTTATAAATGTATTTAGCCCAATATATGCTCCATACATTTCAGCTCATCAACCATCACAATTAAAAAGAATGAAAGAGTCTCTCTCCTTTTCAACATGGTATTAAACATTTCATTAACTCCTTATATTTCATATTAACTCCTATATAATTATATTTATGTTGTCATATTAATCCATTTTAATTAAACAATATTAAAATGCTCAAACACTTTTGAACCTTGTAATGGTCATTTCCTTTTGTTAAAAAAATCGTGTAATTTGGATAAATTCACTCGTACTCGCTCCACATATTCTATTCTTCATAATTCTGTAATGATTGCTTTTGAGTTATGTTATGGCCATTACTTTCCTTAAAACCATAATGCAATTTGAATAAGTTTCGCATAGTTTTGTTTGCTTTGCCTTTTTTTCTCAAATTATTCTATTGTTCCCGATACAGTTATGATCACTTTTCATTTCGTTAAAGCAACTACAAAACTCGAATAAGTTCCTATTTAGCTTTGTTTAGCATATCATTTGATCTATTAATTCTATTCATTGTGATTCATTAATAATCACGTTTCAGCCATGAAATTGTCCCCGCAAACTGTGTAATAAGTTCCAACTTAGCTTTGTTTGGGATACCTGTTGTTCTCGAATATTGTATTTCGGGATTTAAAAATGATATTTTTGAACCATTTTGTTTTTGTTTAGGGAACTATGTAATTTCTATGAGTTGTTGTGTAGCTTTGTTTAGAATAACACTTCTTTTACATATTCTTAATTCAGCAATGGTCTGCTTTTCATTGAAGTAACTGTGTAACTTATATATAAGGTTTTATCATTTTTTTTTTTTGAGTAAACAGTATTACTTATTAGAACATACACAAAAATAGTAATACTAGCGTTTTAAATCAGGTTTATAATATATTATGTAACTAGAGTACAACTACAAAAATGTCTAACTTTTATAGTTGTAGACTGGAGTTATAATAGTAATAATTATTAGAACACATGTGAAAATAGTAATACTAGTGCCTTTTATTTTACTTCTTGGGATAAGTTTAGTACCTTTTATTTTTTTAAAGTAACTATGCAATTCGAATAAGTTTTTCATGTAGCTTAGTATGGTATGCTCTTTGTTCCACATATTCTATTCTTGCCGATTCAGAATTGGTCACTTTTGAAATTCATATTGGCAATTTTTTTATAATATTAAAGCACCTGTGCAATTTGAATAAGTTCTTACGTTGCTTTGTTCGGTTACTTTGGTATACCTTTTTTTTATTTTCACATAAAATATACTACTTGATTCAGTAATGAATAACGATAACCTTTAAACCAAGTAATATATATATATATATATTTTCGTTAAAGTAACTGTGTTGTTTGAATATGTTATGAAAAAGCTTTCTCTAGTATATTACTTGTTCTACATATTATATCCTTTGAGATTTAGTAATTGCCCATTTTTGAATTATGTAATGACCGTTTTCTGGGACAAAATTGCTAAATGCCCTATTTGGGCAAACTAAGCAGCGTTTTGTCCTATTTTTCAAACTAATTAGGGAAATGCCCCTCTTTTGAAAATCGATTTTCTTAAAATCGAGTTAGGCCCTATAGCGACGTTTTTAAGGAATCTATAGTGACGTTTTCCAGACCTATAATGGCATTTTGTAACTCGATTTATATAAAATCGAGTTATCGGTAAAAAAAAATTAAAAAAATTGCCTATAACTCGATTTAATGAAAGTCGAGTTACAAAACGTCACTATAGGTCTTGAAAACGTTACTATAGGTCAACGCCGCTATAGGGCTCCAGAATTTTTTTTTTTTGTAAGTCGATTTTGAGAAAATCGAGTTTCAAAAGAGGGGCATTTCCCTAATTAGTTTGAAAAATAGGGCAAAACGCTACTTAGTTTGCCCAAAAAGGGCATTTAGCAATTTTGTCCCTGTTTTCTTTCCATAGAAGTAACTATATTGTTTTAAAAAGTTCCTGCTTACTGTCTGAACTTTGTTTTGAATACCACTTGTTCCACGTATTCTATTCTTCTTAATGTAATAATGATCACTATTGAACTATCAAATGGTCTTCTTCTTCTTTTTTTTTTCATTAAAGTGCTTGTATAATTTGGTTAAATTCTTGCTTATTATATTTGTGTGGTAATGCAATTGTTTTATAAATTTCATTTTAAAAACTATCTTTTTGGGTTAATTTAAAATGAAACCTTATAATTTTTTTTTTTTTGAAATTAAATTCTAAAATTTAACACTCTTATAAACTAGAATAAAACTTAGGTACAATACTTAGATATTGTTTCTTAGGTTTCCCTTTTAATATTCAGCAGTGTGACTTTTTTCCCATGGGATGAAAATGTATTTTTAGATAAGTACTGTCATATAATTGAATTTTAAGAGGAAAATCTAATTAAGGAACAACACCTAAGTGCTGTAATTAAATTTTGTCCTATAAACTAAGCTATATTCGGAGACAGAGCAGAGACACTCGCCTTTTATGCTTGCTAATGATTCTCATTCTTTTCTTCCTGCTGATTCTGGCAAAAGAGCCATTTTCAATGACCTGTAATGGACTCCGCTACACTAACCAAGAAAAGAGTGTAAATGGAGGAAGAATCAAAATAGGAAAAGGTTTTAGCTTACAAGCTATGTTTGGTATAATACTTTTTTCACACAATTCATTCTTCGTTTTTCAGTAGTGATCACTTTTGAAACGTGTAATAGCTATATTCAATTTCAGTACAATTTGAATAAATTCCCACATAACTTTGTTTGGTACACTACTTGTAGCATCAATTCTTTTCTTCTTGATTTAGTAATTAATGATCCTTTTGAACCACACAATGGCCAATTTCTTTTTATTCAATCCAACTCTGTAACTTGGATAATAGCTTCGTTTTGAGTACCACATGCTTCACAGATCAATTTAGAGCCATGTTGTGATCTTTTCTCCTTTGCGATTTAACAAACTGAGCAACTTCAAGAAGTTCCGCATTGCTTTTCTTGGCACACCAAAAAAAAAAAAAAAAGAGAGCACGCATAGACCCTGATTCTATTCTTCTTGATTTAGTAACGATCTCATCAAGGACGGAACTAGGGCTTAGAGTTAGGGGGAGCAAAAGTATAAACAAATTTTTTTTTGAAACTCCAAATAAATATTATTTAGAAGAGAAATACTATATTCACAATCTTTTTACTACATTTTTACAACAAATCGTAAGTGGTGAGTTATTATTGGTTGTTATAAGTGGGGAAAAAAAGTAATTTAAGTTATGGATTCAAATTAGAACCAATAACAACTTACTGCATGTGATTTGTTGTGAAAATGTTGTGAGTGTAGCACTTCTCAATTTAGAAAGTTAAGCCTTTTTTTACCTTTTTTTTGGGTGTCTTGTGTGTTGTCATATGTGTGTGAGTGTTCACTTAGACTAGTTAGAATTGGCTTAGGAACTTTTTATTTTTTGTTTGTGTTTTGCGTGGGTTTGTTTTGGGGTGTTGTTTGGGCTTAAGTTTGTTATTGGTAAATTTTGTTGTTAATGATAGAGTGCAAACTCGTCAGTCGAAGTCGAAATAAATGCGTCCAGGAGCAGACCCTCGTCTCTGAGAATATTGAAATGATAAAATAACCCTTTCTGAATGATCACCGGTGTGGTGCCTGCCACAGAGCCTCCGATGCTAAAGTCAGTACAAGAAGTTTTTCTCAAAATAGGTGAATGTAGTTGGAAAGAAAAGAGATCTTAGTAGTATAATTTCTGCGTCCGTACCTGGTTCTTGGCAATATGGGAGACTTTTATAGGCTCTCCTGGCTCCTAGCCGTTGGTATAGTTATGGAGGTCTTAATGCTCCTTTTGGTAACGTCTGGGCCCTTTACTGTGCCATCACTGCCTCTCAACGGTTTGTACAGTTGTCCCAGTAACCGTCTCGGGCTTGATTGCTTGCATTGAATGGCTCGGATATCTTCGTCAGTAAAGCAGACAATTGACTCTTCTAGCCAGAGCTTTCATTTCGTCAGTATCGGTGGTATCGTCCAAGCGTGCACGAGCTCGTCATACTCGTCAGTTGCCCCCTGATTCTGTGACCGTCATTTAAATGACGGTTATGGAATGTAAAGAGTTTTTTTTTTTT
>NW_027069957.1:86309-185230 GCF_002906115.3 Quercus suber | reverse complement strand
GCTCTCCTGGCTCCTAGCCGTTGGTATAGTTATGGAGGTCTTAATGCTCCTTTTGGTAACGTCTGGGCCCTTTACTGTGCCATCACTGCCTCTCAACGGTTTGTACAGTTGTCCCAGTAACCGTCTCGGGCTTGATTGCTTGCATTGAATGGCTCGGATATCTTCGTCAGTAAAGCAGACAATTGACTCTTCTAGCCAGAGCTTTCATTTCGTCAGTATCGGTGGTATCGTCCAAGCGTGCACGAGCTCGTCATACTCGTCAGTTGCCCCCTGATTCTGTGACCGTCATTTAAATGACGGTTATGGAATGTAAAGAGTTTTTTTTTTTTTTTTTTTTTTTTTTCTTATGAGTGTCGTTTGGGATTCCCATACGCATTAAATATAATGCGGCGGCGTTTCGCAAATCGTGGCATACGTGTCACGAGCTGGTGGGTGGAGTTAATGCCTTGATTTGGTGGGACTCTTGGGCTTCCCGCTGGTTTTTTGCAGTTTCCCAAAGCTTTAATTTAAAACTTCTCCTTACTCACATTTTCCAAAAATCGCTCAATCATTTGCTTCGATTATCTTCTCCGGTGATCTCTTTCTACCCATTTTCTGCGAACCAACAAGTGGTGGTGTTCCCTTTTGCAACTGCTTTCTTGAGGTATGTTTTCTTTTCTTTTTGAGCTTTGCCTCCTTTTTTGTTTTGCTGCCATATGTGGTTTCTGATTTATTCCTTTTTCCCCCTTCTTTTTTGTATATGCTTGGTTTCTTCTGTATTTTTAGCAAGTGTTGCTTTTCTTGTGTTTTCATGGTCCATAGCTCCGAAGTTAGGATAGACTGCCCCTCAATTTCCTTCCTTTTTGCGCGATTAGGGGATCTTTGGGAAATTTTCCCCATTTAGAAAATTTCGTTTTTGAGGGTAACTTTTAGGCGTTGCGTTGGGCGAGTTATTGCCCTTGCTTCGTCAGTCGGTCGATTGGTTCGAGGGTTTAGTGAGAGAGGAAGGAACCATGTCTGAGGTTAGGTCTAGCGACCTCGATACTGGATTATCGTCAAGCGGTGATCCAGTGGAGGGAGGTTCGGTCGTTTCTTCCCCTCGAGAGGTTAGGGCTTTTCACGCCCTTGGGGAAATGTGTGGTTTGGATGGGATAATCTGGGTAGGTTCAAGGACAGGTTCCAATTTCCAGAGAGGGTTCGCGTTCGTCTACCTAGTGACGAGGATAGGGCCAGCCACTTTTTTCCGGGTGAAGTGTGTTTTTATGAGTCGGCCTTTATTTGCGGGCTTAGATTTCCGTCCACCCGTTCCTGATGGAACTTTTGCATCATTTCGGCATTGCTCCCGGGCAGCTCATGCCCAATTCGTGGAGAATAGTGATCAATTGTATGGAAATATGGTTGGCCGCTAATGGAGATATGATCAGGATAAGTGAACTCATTTACCTGTATCGTTTGAAGGAGTCCAAAGAGTATGGTTACTATGAGTTAGTTCCTTGGACGAGGGATACTAGGATCGTGAGGGGTTTGCCTTCGTCCTTCAGGTATTGGAAATCCAGGTTTTTCTTTGTGTCGGGGGATGATTTTGAGACTCAATCCAGCGCGGATTGGGGTGATATACCAAGGTTGCATCGTCGGTGGGGGACCCGGCTTTAGGTGCGTCAGTATTTCTATTCGTCGTTCTTGGTTTTGATTTTCTCTGCTAATCTGTGTTGCTGATCCTCATGCCCCCTTGTTGCGCAGTTAAGAGACGGCCCAAACTCAAAAGCAGGCATAAGGAGCGCGTCGAGACCGCCATTGGTTACGCCCAGACGATTGAGAGTTGGGAGGACCTGGTAGACCCGCGAACCTTGGCCTTTTACAACCTCGGCCAGATCCATCTCCTTACGTTCTACGTTCCATCGATATCGAAGGCAAGAAAAGTAAGTGCTGACCTCGTCAAGGTTGACTTTTACTGACACCCATGTGAACTTTCTTCTGACTGTTTCCTCTTTGCAGAAATGACGACCAAGTTTAAGAAGGATATGTACGCGAAGATGAGGGATAAGAAAGACGAGCCGCTGTCTAACATCGGGAGGAAGGCGGTGCGAGTCAAGGGAGTTGCTCCTACTGCCAGTCAAAATGTTTCCGTCAATCCCATTGTCTCCGTCACTGAGCAGACGAGGACGGCTTCTCCGGCAACGTCAATCGAGGAGATCCCTACTCCGGCTTCGAAGAAGCAGCGGACATCGGGGAAGGAGAAAGCTGACTCACGCTCGTCAACGATATGGGATGACGAGAGGTTGGCCGTTGACCGGGCTCACGAAGTGGTGACGACGAACGACCTCAAGGTCTTCAAAGATGTGCCTTTCACCGAGGTTGCGTCTCGCCATATTCAGAGGCTTGTACAGGTAGAGTAGTCTTTATTCTGTCAAACCACAAAACATTTTTTTTTTTTTTTTTAAACCCAACTTCTTTTCTAGGTGCTGGGGGAAAGTATTCACATTACTTCCGAACATCTCACGCAAGAGGCTAGGGTGGCGTCACTGACATCCAGGATGGAGAATCTAGAGAAGGAGAATTCAGAGCTGAAGAGGAACCTCGTCGAGTCTATGGACGAATCCAACACTTCGAAGGAGAAGGTCAAAACTTTATCTGCTGACCTGAGGGCTGAGCGCCAGCTGAATTTGGAGAAGGACGAGCAACTCTTGAATGCTAAGGAGAGTTTGAAGACCATTGCTGCGAGGTCTATCGAGGCCTTTCAGACTACAGACGAGTATCAGACTGTCCTCTTCAGCTGGTACTTCAAAGGTTTCGAGCTCCTTAGAAGGTACCTCGTCAAGCATCCTTCCGGAGTGGATATGGAAAAATTGGACCTGGAAGAGGTGGACCAGGAGATGGCTGCTGACGAGGTTGTCTCATCTTCTGCCATTCAGCCTGATGTTTCTGTAGATGTTCCTGCCAGGAGTGGTGCCAACGAGGATGCTCCTGGTGACGATGAAGCCGCTTGAACTAGACACCTGAAAAATTTTCTCTTCTTTTTTTTTTTTTTTTTTTTTTTTTTTTGATGCCCTTCATGTTTCGGGCCATCATGCAATTCTAATTTCTGAACAATTTTTCCGTTTATTTTGGTTTTTTGGTTGTAAAAACGATGATGATTTATTCTAGGCCTTAATTAAATATAGCTTTTTTGTTCTTGAGGCCATTACTTGCTTTAATTTAATGACTTACCTCTTTTGATATGAAGACTTTGCTTGTCAGTGACGCTATTGCTTTATTCGTCAAGGCGGAATTTGGCTGCCTTGGCCTTAAGTGACTAATGCTTGTTTTAGGAAATTTTCCTTCGTCAGTACCTTACGCCCGTCAAGGCGTAATTTCGTTGCTTAGCATAGGCTTTTGTCGTTAGTAGTTTACATCCGTCAGTGCGGAATCTCACTACTTAGCCAATTTTTTTGGCTTTTCGATGACGTTGAACTTTGTCGTCAGTAGTTTACACCCGTCAATGCGGAATCTTACTACTTAGCCAATTTTTTGGCTTTTCGATGACATTGAACTTTGTCGTCAGTAGCTTACATCCGTCAATGCGGAATCTTACTACTTAGCCAATTTTTTGGCTTTTCGATGACATTGAACTTTGTCGTCAGTAGCTTACATCCGTCAATGCGGAATCTTACTACTTAGCCAATTTTTTGGCTTTTGTTAGGTTCTTTGAGCGAGCCTGTTGGAACACAATCATTAGCTGAATAATTTGTTTATTGAGAGTTATTGACGAATATGTTTTTAGATTACATCTACTGATGATATTTCTTCAAATGTTCAATGTTCCATGGTCTGGGGAGTTTTTGCCCGTCTAAGGTTTCCAGATGGTAGCTTCCTCGTCTGGAGTAATGAGTGACTTTGTATGGTCCCTCCCAGGTGGGGCCGAGCTTTCCTTGAGTTGGGTCTTTGGTTGCCTGTGTTACTTTGCGCAGACGAGGTCTCCTATGTCGAGTCGTCTAAGCTTCACCCTTCTGTTGTAGTATTCCATCATTTTCTTCTGGTATTCCGTCATTCTGCTGAAGGCTTTGTCTCGCACTTCGTCGAGGCAGTCCAGGTCAAATCGTAATGAGTCGTCATTTTCCTCTTCGTTGAACACTTCCCGTCGAGTGCTGGTTACTCCGACTTCAACAGGGATTACTGCTTCTGTACCATATGTGAGCCTGAAGGGGGTTTCTCCCGTTGGGGTTCTGGCAGTGGTTCTATAAGCCCACAAGACGTTGGGCAGTTCTTCCGGCCAGGGGGGGGTCATTGCCCCTAAGTCCAACTATAGTTCTGTCACTGGATCTCATCTTTTTCATTAAAGTACATGTATAATTTGGATAAGTTCTTGCTTAGATTTTTTTGGTAATGCACTTGTTTTTATAAATGTTAGGTTCTAAAACTTTAGAACAAATGTCAAACTGTGAGCACAAACTTGTTTAGATATAAATTCCTAGATCTATAGAGTTTATTAGACAGTGCTCAAGGTGTTACAAGTTAGAACACAAGAACATACAAGCTGCAGAAATAAGAATTCAAATTCAGTGAAATTCGACCGATCGAAAATTGCAAACATGAAATTTCTGCAGAATTTTATTTAAACCCAAATTCTGCTTAAATATTTTGGGTTTCATGTGAAACACTTCTAGTACATAAAGGAAAACCCTAACTACATTTTCAAAACTTTTGAGAGACTTTGGAGGTGCTCTTGTGAGATCTAAAAGGTTTTGTGCCTTCCTCTTTCAAAGTCACTATCAGAAATCATTTTCATATCATTAGATCCGGTAGATCCGAAGTTGCTGCAACAAGATCAACAGCTGTTGTTGATCTAAACATTCAAGATTAATCTTGGAGTCACAAACTAGAGAGTTTGTGTTGCTAAACCTTTGAGTGGGATCTCAAAGTCACAAGCAAGGGTGCTTGTGTTGGTGTAAATCCAAGAAGAGAAGAAGTCCGTGGATTCGGAGATTGCATGTGGTTGTATCAATAAGTTACTACATGAGATAGCAATAGATTTAGGGTTAAATCTGATTCTAAAAACTTCAATTCTCTTGTAGTGGATTTACTTTACCTTGAGGATAGTTAGGTCAAATCCTTTCTATGTTTTTACCTTGAAACGGTTTGTTTCATTAGTTTTCCTGTGTTATCATATCGAAATTTTATTTATTTTCCGTTGCTTTGCATGTTATGATATATGCTTGTTTAACCTAGATTTGAATAATAAACCTAATAATCACTTGGTTAATATATTAAGTTAAACAATCTGGTTTAAGGGGTCTAAACGAACAAACAATAAATATCATTTTAAACACTGTTATTTAAGGATCACTTTATAATGAAATCTTATAATTTATATAATTTCAAGTTAAACCCTAAAATTTAAGAGTCTTACAAAATAAGCTATGTAAATAGAGCAGGGACATGTTTTTTATTTTTTTGGCTAACTACAGGGCCGGCCAAGGCCTAGGCAACTTAGGCCTATTAGGATATGGTAAATTTAATTATTTAACCATATAATTTTAATACTTCACCTCACATTTGGACCCTGAGAACTTTTTTGAGCCCAAATTTAGGAAACTTAAGCCTATTGGGATCTAGTAAATTTAATTATTTAACCACACAATTCTAACACTTCGCCTCACATTTGGGCCCTAGGAATTCATTTGGTGAGATCTAATACGTGGGAATTTAAATGAGAGGTAGAGTGGAGGTGACAAGAATCAAATTTAGGATATCTTGCATTGATACCGTGTTAAATTACAAATTGTCCTAGAAGGTTAAACTATCAGGAAATTGTGAATTTAATCACTTAAACATAATTATAACACTCCCTTCATGTTAAATTGCCGATTGTTCTAAAAGATTAAACTATTAGGAAATTGTGAGTTTAACACTTCCCTCACGTGCGGGTTTAAACTCCATTTTAATAGATGAGGCCCAACATGTGAGATTTTTAACATTTTAAATGGGAGGTAGACTGAAGACAAGGATCGAACTTAGGACCTTCTGCTCTGATACCATGTTAAATTACCGATTCTCCCAAAACTTTAAGCTAATAGGATATAGTAAATTTAATCATTTAATCACACAATTCTAACAAAGCCTAGGTCTAAGGCCCACAATACAAACAAATTTTACCCCTAAAAAAAGGCCTTGATCCTATTGTAAAAGACCAAAATTTACAAAAAACCATGAATTTTTTTAAATGGCTGTGCACTTTTTATTATTAGTGATCTAGAGATACAAAAATTTTATTATAGCCTTACAAACTGACATGTCGTCCATTCTAAAAAATAAATAAATAAATAAATAAATTGACATGTCGTCAATTACAAAAAAAAAAGTAGGTTAGACATTCATTAATTACGTTATTGAAGTTCATCAATCACAATTATTGTCACATCATATTATGCACATTTTTTTGTTTTTATTTCTAATAGGCTTTCAAAATATGAGACTAATTGAAACCCTAAAATGCTTTATAAAAAATTGAAATATGTTAGATCATGAATGATGATTACTCTCCCCTAACAGTTTGAGATTTTAATTTTTGTAAACTAATCACAAAGCCACATACCAAATAATATCTATCTCTTTATCTTAAAAATTGTATTACAAATGTACTGAACTACATATTGTTATATATCCAAGATAAAGTAATTTTCCTTTTAAAGAAATAATATATATATATATATATATTTTTTTTTTCTTTTTGTTAAAATTTATACTTCAAGTATGAGATTCAATTCTCTATACAAAATTAAATTAGTTTTAGTTAGTATTATTCATTAAATTATGTATTTAATATATTAAACTAACACCAATTTGATTAGTTTAATATATTAAACTAATCAAATTGATTAAGAAGCTACACCATTGCATGATTTGCTCTTGTATGACTTCAATTTGTGTTACAATTTGATGAAGAAGTCATTGCTTAAACATGTAATGGCTTACAAAAAATTTGTCAGACAATTTCAAACACTACTAAAAAATAACTCAAAAATTCAGATATTAAAACTTCTGAAAGACCAAAAAATATTAAAGAATTAGATGATTAACTGCTATAAATTATTAAAACAAAACAAAATATATATGAATAAACAATAGAGAAATATAAAAGAAAAATCGGTTACATTCAAAAGAATAATTTCAATTATTACAAGCTTTTTTATTTTGTAAAAAATGGCTAAAGAGAGTTTGGTGGTTCATGTACGAAAATTACTTTTTAAAAAATACATGAAAAACCATAAAATATATATATTTTTTAACAAAGTAGAATAGAAGAAAATAATATAAGAAGAGCTCATACCTCTACTTGGCTTTAAAAATAAATAAATATTGGAGTTTGCATTATTTTTATAGTGTTCATGATTAGCCTCACAAATTTGGAGATAAATTATCAACATTTGAGTTTGAGTTTAAGTTGGACTTGTTAGAAAAAATGGGTGTGCATGGGTCGGGTTGGGTTGGGTTAAGGGGAGTTTTTGACTTAACCCACTATGGTGGGTCAAAAAAAATTCAATCCAACCCAACCCATCACATAAGTCCAACCCAAACCCAACCCAACTCACATGGGTCGGGTTAGGTCAGGTTGAACCCATGGGTTGGATAAATTTTTGATTATTATTATTATGAAATTGAGTAGAAAAAAATGTAAATAAAAATATATTAAAAAAACCCAAAGATTAGTATCAATTAGGGGTGTCCATAGGTTGGGTCAGTTTGGATTTGGACTCAACCTAGACCCTACCCGATCCTGTTGGGAGGTAGAACAGCGGACTCGCCGCCGACCGCAAAAACCACGAGTCGAGTCAGATCGGGCTCGGGTGGACGGTGGTCAGATCCTACTTCGACCGAAAGACACATATCAAAGACCAAACTTGTTACAAATTTCACAAATCTAAAAGAACAAATCTACATTGAAGAACAAATCAACAAACCCAAACACTAATAGCTCAAAAATCTGAAGAACACAAACAGAAATAGAGAGAGATGATAACAAATCTAAAGAGATTGAAACCCAAATACCAGTAGCCCGCATGCAAGAGACTAAAACAAAGAAATAAAGAGAGAAAATGACTGAAAATCAAACCTAAGAGAGATGAATGCAATTAGGAGATGGAGGAGAATCGCAGATCGATGATGGTGGATGTTCGCAGATCAGCGATGGTGGAGGTTTGCAGATCGGAAGATTCTGAAGTAGTGGTGTTGGCTATAGAGAGATTGATTGATCGAGGAAGTGTGAGAGATCTAGTGACTAAGAGAGAATGAAGGAACAGAGAGAAACTGAGGGTGGGTCTAATTCGTCTAAATTGGAGTTTGGAGATTGTAAACTAATTTGTGGGTTATAAAATCACGGTCGGGTCGAGTTGACTGGGTTTTGGAAGGAATGACTTGTCACTTGACCTGTCGGAATCAGGTTGGGATGGAAAGGACCCGACGTCAACCACCAGGTGGTCAGATCGGGCGGCGGACGATTCGGGTCTGGTCGGTTTGGCATGGTGGGTTGGGTTTGTGGTTTTTTTGGATAGGCCTAGTATCAATATAACTCCTTAAAGGCAAACAACACTAATGACTAAATAACAATAGTAATTTACTAGGATTTATGTGAACTAATTGGATTTTATATAGGATAGGAAGAGCTGGTTATTTTAAAAACTTTATTAATTATATAATATTATATATATATATATATATTAAATATATGGGTGGGTCGGGTTGGATTTGGCGGGTTTTGAAATTATGACCCAAACCCAACCCGAACCGTTGTCAAAATATTTTTTGTAACCCAACCCAACCCACAAAGGCCTAAAAACCGACCCAACCTGGCGTGTTGGGTTGGGTTGGGTCGGTTTTGATGGGTTGGCGGGTTGGCTACACACCCTAAGAGAAATTGAGTTTTACTCTTTGTTAAGTTTGGATTAAACAAAAATAATTTTGTTTAAAAAAAATGATGAGTTTTAGTTTAAGTTTGACTTGTTAGAGAGATAGAGTTTCACTCCTTATTAAGTTTGGACTAAACTAAAATAAATTTATTGAAATAAAATGATAATTTATTTAAATATTGTGCTAGTGCGAAAAATTGTGAGAGTTTCAGAGGTTTCATTTATATATATAGATGACAATTTCTATTCCTAGTTGTGCCATCTTGATCTTCCCAAACAATCTCACAAGTCACACCCCATCCCCTAAAATCAAATCCAAACAACAAACACTGACCAAAGTTTCGTTTCTTCTCCCCTAATTCCTTAATTCTAATTTGCATGTTCTCTTTATTAGCCTAGTCGGTTTGGTTCTGTCAGATTTAAACTAAAGTATGGATTTCCTTTTTCTGTGGAAAAGGAATAAAATAGTTATATTTTTTACAAAGCCATTAAGGTGTAAAAAAAAAAGAAAAAAAAAGTTAACGGACCAAATTATTTATATACCCAAACAATTTAATTTAAAAAAATGGAGAAAAGAAAAGGGTTTGAATTGCTTTTATAGTGTTCATGATTAAATTCACAAATTTAGAGATAAATTATCAACGTTTGAGTTTAAGTTGAATTTGTTAGAGAGATAGAGTTTTACTGCTTTTTAAGTTTGAATTAAACAAAAATAATTTGTTTAAAAAAATGATGAGTTTGAGTTTAAGTTGGACTTGTTAAAGAGATAGAGTTTCACTCCTTCTTTAATTTGGACTAAAAAAAATAATTTTATTTAAATAAAATGATAATTTTATTTAATTATTGTGCTAACGTGAAAATTATGTGAGAATTTCAAAGACTTCTTATATATAATATATATATATATTAATATTTATATATAGAAGGTCCACATAAATCTTTCACCTTAGCTCCAAATTAAGTTGGGCTAGCCTTGGCACATTGATTGTTGTTATTTTTTTATATTTATTATATTATTGTGGGGCTTTTTTTTTTTTCAAGAAAACTTATGAGTACTCCTTAGGCAAATTTTTGCTTTTGTCCCACATTGGAAGAGTTTCCTTCCTCTTAGCACCTTATAAGGCATGAACCAATGGCATTAGAGTACCACTAGTTTGGTGGTACTCTAATGCCATTGGTTCATGCCTTATAAGGTGCTAAGAGGAAGGAAACTCTTCCAATGTGGGACAAAAGCAAAAATTTGCCTAAGGAGTACTCATAAGTTTTTTTGAAGCAAAAAATGCCCCCACAATAACCAAACTAGTGGTACTCTAATGCCATTGGTTCATGCCTTATAAGGTGCTAAGAGGAAGGAAACTCTTCAAATATGGGACAAAAGCAAAAATTTGCCTAAGGAGTACTCATGAGTTTCCTTGAAGCAAAAAATGCCCCCACAATACCAAACTAGTGGTACTCTAATGCCATTGGTTCATGCCTTATAAGGTGCTAAGAGGAAGGAAACCCTTCCAATGTGGGACAAAAGCAAAAATTTGCCTAAGGAGTACTCATAAGTTTCCTTGAAGCAAAAAATGCCCCCACAATTATTATTATTATTATTACTGGATTTCAACCTATGATATTTTTTATTCAATTATCAAAGACTTTACTAATTGAGTTAACTGGAACTTATGATGATTGTTTTTGCTTGATTCAGAGAAAATGCCCATTTTGAATGATCTGTAATAGAGTCTACTACACTAACCAAGAAAGAGGTTTCTCAAAAAGAAAAAAAAAATGTAAATGGAGGAAGCATCAAACTGTAGCTAGGTATTGGCATGATAATTTTTGCACACAATTTATTCGTGATGAGACAATTGTCATCACTTTTGAACCGTGTGAATAGTTATATTCAATTTCACTAAAGCATCCGTATAAATTGAATAAATTTCCGCATAACATTGTTTGGTACTAGGTACACTACTTGTTGCACGGATTCTTTTCTTTTTGATTTAGTGATTACTGATCCTTTTAAACCATGCAATGCCCAATTTATTTTTATTGAAGCTGTAAGGTTGAATTTAATCAACTATCTTGTTGGCTTTATTCCATGCCAATTTGCTTGTATTTCAGCACTTAGAAACCCTATATTTAGGTGAGATTCATGTAAGGGTAGTGAGTGAGAGAGTGTGAAAAAATGCTCAAGTTTGTGCAGGGATGCAGGGATTCGCAGCTAGGACTCACGGGTGACTCGCGACTGGTAAGCCACCAACTGCAGCACACGAGTGAAGCGTTCGAGAAGATGAACTGTCACGCCAGTTGGTGCACTATAGGACAAAAGGTCCAGCCTGGCCGTTCTGTTATCTCATGGCTTGAACTCACGACTCAGTCAAGTCGCGAGGCCAAGCCGCCAACCAGCCCTGTTTGGGAAAAACTAACTCTTCGCATTCCTTTTTCACCCAAGAATAAATACCCCTTAAACCCATGAAATGTAGAGAGCTTTCAAAGAGAATTATGAGAAAGAAACCCTAGAGAAAAACAAGATTGATTCATCTACCATCTTTACCTAAGAGACTCTTCAAATTCCGAGACTCTCACCCTCTCCATTGATACATCCTTGAGAGGTTCTTGACCAAATCCTTTTCTCACCAAACTCATGTCTGTGAGAATGTCTTTTGGTGCTTAGGGAAGCAGTTTGGAAGGAACCAATGGTTATTGGTTGATGCTATGGGCTATAGCGGAATCCGGTAAGCTAGAGAAGAAAAAGGTTCGGCGCAACCAAGAAGCTTGGAGGACTTAGGTACCTGGGTAGATTAGGCTTGGAGGGTCTATTGCTGTTCATGTATCCCAACTAAATTTTCTAGTGGATTATTGACCGCTTGGAGGGCGGCAGAGAGGTTTTATGCCGAGGGCTTCGGTTTCCTCTTCGATAACACGTTGCCGTGTTGTCTTTGTGTTTGCATCTCTCTTCCCTTAATCTCTACCATTTAATTTCTGCTGTGGATGTGATTTTAAATTGGTTTAGATTGTTTATCAATTCTGTCATTAGCTTATGTTCATGTTCCGCACAATTATTGTTTGATAATAAGGCTGAATTGATAATTTGTTTCTAGGGGTCTAAATATTCATAGTGTTTTCAATGCTATTTGAACTTTCAGAAGCCAACTCTATAACTTGGACAATAGCTTTACTTTGAGCAGTGTTGGATCCGGGATTATTGCTTTGGGGGCCCAAAATTGTATTATTGTACAAAACTCTCATTTTTTATTTTTTATTTTTTATTTTTGGGTTAGGGAAAGGTGATAATATGTATCCTTAGAGGCTAATTCTAGAACTCAAACATGCCACATATTGATATAGATGGAAGACGCTTGTCATCTCACTACTCACTAGGGCCGAAACTCCAAAATTAAAAGGTTGGAAAATAAAAATTGACCATTCAATAAGAAATATACTAAAATTCAAAACTAAATTAATATTAGAAAGTAATACTAGCACATATTATTTTAAAGTGCAAAAATCATTTGTAATTAATTTTTTACTAAATATTGTAGTGATTTCCCTTTCAATGTACAAATTAAAAAAAAAATCCGTTAAGAATCATCTTTTCTCTTTTATTTTAATTTTATGAACCTAACTTTGACAATATTCATGACTGACAAATGTTTGTTTCATAATTGTAATAAAAACTAAAAAAAGTAAATAGAAATAAAATTATTATGTAAAGGAAATAGTTTTAACCATGTGATACGTACGAATATTCCTAGAAACAAAAATCCGATTAGGATTGTTATGTAAAAATTTAAGACATACAAACACATAGACAAAAAATAAAAAGCACTAACAATCTTTTAGGTAGAAATGTAACACATCATTAAGTTTGTGAGAGATTTGGCAATTTAACATTTTATCAGAGAATGACATCCTAAGTTTGATCCCTAACTTATTAAAGGAGATTTTAAACCCACACATGAAGGGGTGAGCTAAAATTATAGTTAAATGATTAAATTCATAATTTTCTAATAACTTAAATTTATGGAACAATCAATAATTTAATAAGCCCAAAGTCAAATTTTTAACTTTGGGTCACAAATATCAAACAATCAAACTAAAATACTAAAAAAAATAAGCTTTTGATTCTTTTATGTTAAAATTTTTTGGATTAGTTTTCACTTTAAATTTTGAAACGGCACTTTTTAGACAAGGAATAAATACTCACATCCTAGCAGTGGTAGTGGATAAAAGGTTTACAAACCCCCTTAAAGCTATGATAGGAGGAATTAAATCTAATATTGTTAATGGAATACTTTGGTTTATCATCAAGCCAAATTACTTTATTTCAGTTAATGATCCTAATCTAGAAGACACCATTAGAATTAAAAAAAAAAAAAAAAAAGGTATAGACATGTAATCAAATTCTCATAATCTATCAATTCATTGGAAAACCATCCATGAATTAACAAATTACCTCAAACAAGTACAAAATATCTATAAAATATTTTTTTAGAAATCTTTGGACCTAGACTTTTGAAATAAAAATAAGTTCTAGATTAATTGATTGGAAGGATCTAGAAGTTCCAAAACAATTGCTTTTAAATTATCTAATAGAAGATCAAAGCAAAGATCCAGGCCGTATATCTGTTCAAGCTTCAAGAAAAAATCTTTATTTTATTGATAATAGATTTTCATAAATGAATAAAGGATTTTCCTCATCATGAAATCCATAGGAAAATTTCGCAAGAATGAGTTTCTTAATCCCAAGAAATGTCATTAAACAAGAAGACGAAGCTGAAAACAGTAGTTCTCAAAAAGAACCAATTCCTAAGAAAGATGTACAAATATTGGGCTACTTTAAGTTTTATCTATCAATTCTTATAGTTTGGCTCATACCTTAGCTAGAAGAGCAGTTTTATGTGCAGATAAAGATGTATGGATAGAATCCATACCTAGCGATTTGGATAGTGTATTTCAATTAGATTTAGTTCAATAAAATTTTCTTACTTCTTTCTAAATATATATATATATATATTACATCATTTAATAAAAAATAAATTCTAGGGGGGCCACACATACTCTCCGTCCCTGGTTTTGAGTACTACATGCTTCACAGATGACTTTGAACCATGTAGTGCTCTTGTTGTTTTTTGGTGAGGCACTTGTTTTATAAATTTCATTTTAAACACTATATTTTAGAGTTAGATTAAAATGAAACCTTATAATTTAAAGAATTTTAAGTTAAACCCAAAAATTTAACAGTATTACAAACTAAGCTGTGTAGACTGGAGAGAGCACAGAGCAGACACTCATCGCCTTTTCTGCTTGCTAATGATTGCTTCTTCCTGATTCCAGCTAATGATGCCAAGAAAATCACCAGTGAGCCACACAATACTCGCACACTCTAAATAGCACCTGCACAACAAAAAGGAGAATACCTAATAGAGAGCACCGGTGTGGTGCCGGCCAAATACCCTCCGAAAATCAAGTTAGAACTTTTTACAACTCTAGAGTGCTAAAGAGGAGGGGTTAATTATGCGTACCTCGATTTGCTAGGGTATTGGGGTTTTTATAGTAGTAGAGGGTTGACCTCTCCTTCTTGGACTAGAAGTCTTTTCCTTATAGGAATTTCTGTAAGCGTATATTACGGAATCCTTTCCTTGTAGGAGAACAACATCAATCGTGAGATGCAAGGCATTTCCTTATATGTCCAGGCGTGGAGGCCAAGGCAAGTTCATGTCAGAGTAGTCGGCTTTATTCCATTCCCTTCAGCATTACCGTCGTCAGCTTAGTCATGTTGTCAACTTCTATATTAATCAAATCCCTGCCAATTAGCTAATGGAATCCAACGGAAGTTGACAGCTTCAACCATAACCGCCAACTTTGCCTATACCGTCAGCTTACGTCCCGTCTTGAGCAAATACTATTTTTTTCCCTTATCAGCTACCCCCTACTCCATATTCCCGTCGTTTTTAAACTGACGGATTATGGAGTTGAAGTTTTTCACGAGTTCACCATCTTTTGGTCGTAGGGAGCGGGAAAATCATTTATTCTTTTTCCTCGAGCCGCGCTTTCATTTTAATGCTTGGCCACGTGGTTTGTTCTTATTGTTCCCGCTTCTGGACGAGTGCGTCGCTTCGTCTTCTGTGCATTCTACTCCTATATATATCCTGTATTCCTCTTCTCATTCCTTTATTTCAATCTCACTGATTATTTGGGAGAGAGCACTCGTCGTTTTTACTTTCGTCCTCTTGTTGGCTTGTTGTACCGTTAACGCCATCAACTTTAAGGTCGTCACCCATCAAAGGCTTCATCTATAAGTTTTTCTTCCCTTCTCTACATCTTTACATTAACTGAACAAGTTCCTAGTGAGGACATCAGTTTAGGTACTTAGAATGGATCCGTCACTTGTAAGTAGACAAATGTCAAGTGACTCGTCGAGTGACCAGTCATCAGTTCACGAAGGAGCTGGCTACGACGAGGTCTTTGGTTCAGGTCAGGAGTCCGTTAGTTTTTCTGGATCGTCCAAAAGGGAAACGTCAGCCCGGTCTCCTGACAATGACCTGGAAAATTATGTTGAGGGAGTTGAGGAAGTGATGAATGACGAAGGGGAAGGTGACGGAGAAGAGGAAGAGGATGAAGGTGACGTGGAATCCTATAAAGAGGCTTCAGTAAGTTCCGGAGATAACCGTCCCTTCATCCTTCCTGAAGATTGGGCCGTCAACAAGTTTTTACCATTGTTATTAATACCGTTTCGGACCCCGTTTCGGTTTGTCCAGTGGAATGGAATATTTCAGTACCGGCCGATTTCGGCGTACCGTTTCAGGGTGTTTCGGGGTTCCTAAAAAATAATTTTTATATATTCTTGTAGAACATAAATTTTCAATTCTAATAAATAAATAACTAAATATCAAATAATACAAATCATTTAGTCTTCAACTCTTAAGTCTTAAACATCAATACAACATCAATTTAACATCACACAATAAGAAGATTTACAAGTCAATAACTAAATATCAAATAATACAAATCATTTAGTCTTAACTCTTAAGTCTTAAACATCAATATAACATCAATTTAACATCACACAATAAGAAGATTTACAAGTCAATAACTAAATATCAAATAATAACTCCTAAGTTCTTAACCACAAAACAAATCATAAGAAAAAAAAAAATTATGACAAAGGGAGAAGGAATGAACAAACAAAAGACATTATTTATGACAATGTATACCACAATCACATATCTTAATTTCTTAACACTTAATCTTAACTCCTAACTCCTAAGTTCTTAACCACAAAAAAAAAAAAAAAAAAAAAAAAAAAGTAGCTGTTCTTCTAGATCGTGGTTTTGTTTGGTGAGGTGTTCCACGGCAGCAGCGAGAGTTTGAACTTGTCTCTTGAGGGCGGTCGTGGGTGGTTCCTCTTCCCGAACATCGTTTGTGGTTGCCATCAAGCGAGTGAGCACCATACAACTCTTTTATCCAGGAAACTTTTAGTATGGCTAATGCGTTTTTTCATATAGACGACACCAACTGATGATGCAGAAAATACACAGTGAGCCACAATACTCGCACACTCTAAAAGCACCTGCACAAAAAAAGGAGAAACCTAAAGAGAGCACCGTGTGGTGCCGGCCAAATACTCCTGAATCAAGTTAGAACTTTTACAACTCTGAGTGCTAAAGAGGAGGGGTTAATTATGCGTACCTCAATTTGCTAGGGTATTGGGTTTTTATAGTAGTAGAGGGTAACCTCTCTTCTTGGACTAGAAGTTTTTTCTTTATAGGAATTTCTGTAAGCGTATATTACGGAATCCTTTCCTTGTAGGAGAACAACACCAATCGTGAGATGCAAGCATTTCCTTATATATCCAGGCTGAGGCCAAGGCAAGTTCATGTCAGAGTGTCGGCTTTATTCCATTCCCTTCAGCATTACGTCGTAGCTTATTCATGTGTCAACTTCATTTAATCAAATCCCTGCCAATTAGCTAATGGAATCCAACGGAAGTAACGGCTTCAACCAAATCGCAGCTAAACCGCCACTTTGCTTATACGTCAGCTTACGTCCCGTCTTAAGCGAATACTATTTTTCCCCTTATCACCAGCAAAAGAGCCTTTTTGAATGACCTGTAAAAATGGAGGAAGAATCAAAATATAGAAGGTTTTTTTATTTTATTTTTTTTTTAGATGAGTAAAATATAGAANTAAAATGATAAATTTGAGGAGTATAACTAAAATTTGTTGCGGTAAACTATAAATAAAGGGAGGTGTTGTTCTTCACGTTGCCATTTCTACTGGTAGTATTTTCATAAGTGTTTAGCATTCCAAGGATGTGGCAGCTTTCGTCCGTCTAGCGTCTCCAGGTGGTAGGTGCCCTTCCTCTGCAATGCCGTGACTCGGTAAGGTCCTTCCCAATTTGGGCCAAGTTTTCCCTGGGTCGAGTCTCTTATGGCGCCCATGACTTTCATTAGGACGAGATCCCCAACTAGAAGCTTCTATATCGTACCTGAGAGTTGTAGTGCTTTGCCATGCGGTCCTGGTACCTTGCAAGCCTTTGTTCTGTCGTAGCCCTGACTTCGTCTATTAGATCAAGTTGTAGACGTATAGCTTCTTCGTTCTTGCTTTCGTCATGGTTGTGCACCTTGTAGCTTGTGAGTCTAACTTCGGCTGGTATGACCACTTCATTCTGGTATGTTAGCTGGAATAGTGTCTCTCCTGTGGGTGTCCTCGCCGTCGTCCTGTATGCCCAAAGTATGCTTGGCAGCTCTTCGGGCCATATACCGTTTGCCCCCTTGAGCCGAGTCTTGATAATCTTGAGCAAGGATTGGTTCGTAATTTCGACCTATCCATTAGCTTAAGGGTGGGCGAGGGAGGAGTAGTGGTTTCGTATTCCCAATTGTGAGCAAAAGTTTCGGAAGGAGTCGTTGTCTAATTGCTTCCCGTTGTCAGAGACTAAGACTCTTGGGATACCAAACCTGCATATGATACATCTCCAAACGAAACTCTGTACATTCTTCTCTGTAATAGAGGCGAAGGCTTCAGCTTCTACCCACTTTGTAAAGTAGTCGATGCCTACTACTAGAAACTTCAGCTGTTGCATTGCCGTAGGGAATGGCCCTATGATGTCTAGTCCCCATTGAGCGAATAGCCATGTTGCCATCATCAGGGTAAGTTCTTCGGATGGTTGTCTGATAACATTGCTGAACCTTTGGCACTTGTCGCAGGTCTTTACATAAGTCTCGGTATCCTACTGCATGGTTCGCCAAAAGTACCTCACTTGCACTAGCTTGTGCACTAATGATCTTGACCCTGAGTGGTTTCCACAGATTCCCTCATTTACCTTTCTCATGACGTAGTTTGCTTCTTCAGGACCTAAGCATCTTAGGTAGGGGCGCCTCTTTTGTACAAGATGTCTCTTATCAGAATGAATCTCGCTGCTTGGACCTTTAGCTTTCTTGCAGCTTCCTTTCCGTCTGGCAATACGCCATTCTTTAAGTAAGAGACTAATGGCATGGTCCAATTACTTTCGGAGCCTATTACCTGCATATCGATGGAATCTATTAGTGGAGATAGCTGAACACAAGAGAGTACACTATCCAGGGTGGTCATATGTTCGGCTGAGGCGGCCTTGGCCAAGCGGTCAGCTTGCTCGTTCTCTCCTCTAGGGATCTGTATGATTTTGGCCTTCAACTCATCTACCCTCTTTTTTGCTCGGTTAAGATATTTCTTCATTCTTTCACCTTGACACTCGTTGCCCCCGTTTATCTGGTTGGTGACGACTTGAGAGTCATAATAAACGACCATGTCCGTGGCTTCTGCAGCTTTGGCTAGGTCGAGTCTTGCTATAAACACCTCATACTCCGCTTCATTGTTCATGGTAGGGAAATCAAGGCAGACCATGCACTCAACTATGTCTCCTTTGGGTGTTAGTAGCATAATGCCGGCTCCCCTAGCCGGCCTGTTGGATGACCCGTCTACATGTATACTCCATTGAGGAGATCCCTTTGCCCCTTTGTCCTTGTCTTTTGTGAACTCAGCTATGAAATCTACAACGACCTGTCCTTTGATGGCGGTTTGCGGGTGGTACTGAATGTCAAAATCGCTCAATTCTATGGCTCAGAGTGCCAATCGTCCTGCGGCTTCAGGGTCGCTCATTGCCCGTCGCAAAGGTTTGTCGATTAGGTCGATCACTATGTGTGCTTGAAAGTACGGCTTGAGTTTGTGTGCCCCCGCCACTAGTGTGAAGGCGAGTTTCTCCATGGGCGGATATCTTTCTTCGGCTCCGCGAAGTGCTTGGTTGGTGTAGTACAAAAGGCTTTTGCACTTTTTCTTCTTTTCTGATCAAGGCGGCGCTGACGGCGGCTCGAGAGACAGCAAGATAGAGAAAAAGTTCTTTACCTGGCTGTGAGGGACTCAGTAGTGGCGGGGAAGAGAGATAATTTTTTAATTCTTCGAATTCCTGCTGGGACTCGGTAGTCCACTCAAAAGATCTCTTCAGCGTGCGAAAGAAGGGTAAGCACTTGTCCGTTGCCCTTGATACAAACCTATTTAGTGCCGCTATCTTGCTATTAAGGCTTTGCACTTCTTTCACATTTTTAGGGGTGCCATCTCCATTATAGCCTAGATCTTGTCCGGGTTGGCCTCGATGCCTCTCTGTAACACCATGAATCCTAGGAATTTTCCTGCTGTCACCCCGAAGGCGCACTTTCCTGGATTGAGCTTCATGTTGTATGAGCGAAGAGTGTCGAATGTTTCCTTGAGGTCTTCCAAGTGATCTTCCTCCCTTCGGCTTTTCACCAACATATTGTCTATGTAGACTTGGACATTTCTCCTAATCTGCTGTGCGAACATCTTGTTCATGAGCCTTTGATACGTCGCTCCCGCATTTTTTAAGCCGAATGGCATCACTTTATAACAGAAGAGTCCTTGACTAGTTACGAACAATGTTTTCTCCTGATTAGCTTCATGAATTCATATTTGGTTGCAACTAGAGAAAGCGTCCATAAAACTTAACAGCTTGTGCTGAGCCGTAGAGTCTACTAGAACGTCGACCCGCGGGAGGGGATAGCTGTCTTTAGGGCATGCTTTGTTCAGGTCAGTAAAGTCCATGCACACCCTCCATTTTTCGCTGGCTTTCTTGACCATCACCACGTTCTCTAGCCAGTCGGTGTAGTACACCTCTCTAATGAAGCCTGCCATTTGTAGCTTGCCGACTTCTTCTGCTATCGCGCGGTCTCGTTCTTAGGCAAAGACTCACTTCTTCTGCCTAACAGGTGGACACGTTGGTGACACATTCAGCCTATGTACCATGACCGAAGGGTCAATTTTGGGTATATCTTCATGCCTTCAGGCGAACATGTCTTGATTTTCCTTAAGGAAGGCTATAAGTGTTGAGTGAACCATCGTGCTGGCAAAAGTACCGATCTTGGTGGTTTTATCCATCCTGGAGCTATCGAGGGGGATCTCCTCGAGCCTTTCTACTGGTTCTGCCCCTGTCCATTATTCTTCTATGCTTATGGTTTGCAAATGGTCGTCCATTTCCAGCATTGCAATGTAGCATTCGCGCGTGGCTATTTGGTTCCCTCGCAATTCCCCTACCCCGTACTCAATGGGGAATTTGATCATCAGGTGATAGGTCGAGGCTACGGCCTTCCAGGAGTTAAGGGTAGGTCGCCCTATGATGGCATTGTAGGTAGATGAGCAATCGACCATAAGGAACGTGACATCCTTAATGATTTGCTGAGGATAATCTCCAATGGTGACGGGCAATGTGATCGCACCTAGGGGTTACACTTCAGGATGACGCCTGTGAGGTGGATATTCTGGACCATTCTAAGATAATTCTTTCTAGCCCTCTTTGATAAGCCGTTGGCGGCCACACCCTCTACAATCATTCTTATGTCCCCAGGGGCTGTTTCAGATGCTCATTGTCTCATCGGGGAGCGTGCTCTTGAGGGGCTGGATCCGTCCTTTCCTTACGAACTTCTGCAACTTTCCTTGCCTAATGAGGGCTTCAATCTGTTGTTTCAGTTCATAACAGTCAGTTGTGTCATATCCGTGGTCACGGTGGAAGCGATAATATCTATCCCGGAACCGTTTGTTGGGATATCCCTTCAGCTTTCCAGGGAAAGTCAATGCCCCCTCGTACTTGATTTGCATTAGGACTTGGTCGATTGAGGCGGTTAATGGAGTAAAGCTTGTGAACCTCCCCAAAGGGGGCTTAGAGCGTCTATCATCTCTCTGTTCTCTGGTTCTCGCCATCTTCCGCCCTCTTTCTTATCGGGTATCTTCTTGCCTTTCTCTCTTCTTGGGTTTTTCATCGCGAGCTAGTAGAGCATCTTCAACATTCATGTATTTGGTGGCCCTGTACAGCATGTCTGACATAGTTTTTGGGTCATTCTTATATAATGAAAATAAGAACTTACCCTTCTTTAGGCCGTTTGTAAATGCTGCCATAAGTATCTTGTTGTCAGCTTCGCCAATCGAGAGCGCTTTCTTATTAAAGCGGGCTATGTAAGATCTCAACGTTTCATCCTCCTGTTGATTGATACTCATCAAGCATGCAGTAGACTTCTTGTACCGATGCCCTCCAATAAAGTGCAAAGTGAATTGGGCGCTCAGCTCTTTGAAGGTGCTGATGGAATTAGGTGTCAGCCGGTTAAACCAAATTCGCACAGGGCCCTTAAGTGTCGTAGGGAAGGCCCTACACATGATCTCATCCGCTACTCCCTGAAGATGCATCAAGGTCTTGAATGTCTCTAGGTGGTCAAGCGGATCCTTGGCTCCATCGTAGCTTTCGATTTGCGGCATGTGAAACTTCTACTGCAGGGGGAAGGAGTTGACAGAAGTAGTGAATGGTGAATCGATTCGGTGAACCAAATCATCGAGGTCACTAGACACCCATCCTTTAAGGGCGTTCATCTTGAGATCCATCCTCTCCTTTATCAGCATCTCCGCGACCATGTAAGGAGGGGCCGTATCAAAACCGAAGAGACGACTGGTTTCCGTTCGCTCTTGCTGGTTTGGAGTGTTGCTACCTTCGGGTCCTTGGTTCCTTCTTTTAGCGCTGGTCCCTTCTTGGTCAACTCTTTGGTTATTCGGTATTGTATTCTTCTGACGTAGCTGTTCTTCTAGATCGTGGTTTTGTTTGGTGAGGTGTTCCACGGCAGCAGCGAGAGTTTGAACTTGTCTCTTGAGGGCGGTCGTGGGTGGTTCCTCTTCCCGAACATCGTTTGTGGTTGCCATCAAGCGAGTGAGCACCATACAACTCTTTTATCCAGGAAACTTTTAGTATGGCTAATGCGTGTTTTTCATATAGACGACACCAACTGATGATGCTGAGAAAATAACTAGTGAGCCACATGATACTCGCACACTCTAAACAGCACCTGCACAATAAAAAGGAGAAGACCTAACAGAGAGCACCAGTGTGGTGCCGGCCAAATACTCTCTGAAGGTCAAGTTAGAACTTCTTACAACTCTTGAGTGCTAGAAAGGGGGGTTAATTATGCGTACCTCAATTTGCTAGGGTATTGGGATTTTTATAGTAGTAGAGGGCTAACCTCTCGTTCTTGGACTAGAAGTTTTTTCTTTATAGGAATTTCTGTAAGCGTATATTACGGAATCCTTTCCTTGTAGGAGAACAACACCAATCGTGGGATGCAAGACATTTCCTTATATATCCAGGCATAGAGGCCAAGGCAAGTTCATGTCAGAGTCGTCGGCTTTATTCCATTCCCTTCAGCATTACTGTCGTTAGCTTATTCATGGTGTCAACTTCCATGTTAATCAAATCCCTGCCAATTAGCTAATGGAATCCAACGGAAGCTAACGGCTTCAACCACAATCGTCAGCTTAAGACCGCCAGCTTTGCTTATATCGTCAGCTTACGTCCCGTCTTAAGCGAATACTATTTTTTCCCCTTATCACCAGCAAAAGAGCCTTTTTGAATGACCTGTAAAAATGGAGGAAGAATCAAAATATAGAAGGTTTTTTTATTTTATTTTTTTTTTAGATGAGTAAAATATAGAAGGTATTGCTTATAATTTTTTTTTTTTTTGGCATAGTACTTTTTTTCACACAATTCATTTTAGTGAGTCAGTAGTGATCACTTTTGAGCCGTGTACTAGTTTTATTCAGTTTCACTAAAGCATCCTTATAATTTGAATAAATTCCAGTATAACTTTGTCTAGTAGGATAAACTTTGGCTACAACTCTATTTAATATCTTTTATTTTAAGTGAATTTTTATAAATCCATTACTAGATTAAATTTTCCTTATATCCTCCAAACTTGCAAAATTTTCAGAAGATCAAAGAACAATAATTATGTTATAAATCAAATGTTAAATTTTAATTTTTTTGTAGTTTAATTTTATGTATGAAAAATAAGTTTATGGATTCAAAATTAAATAACATTCGATTGACACAAAATTTGACATATATGTTAAAAACATAAAGAATATGGACAAAGTTTAGTTACAAACTTTATTATAGCCAATGACTACAGCTTTCACTAAAAAAACTTAACATAACTAAATATTTTGGAAATCTAACTATTAATTTCACGTCATTTATGATCTTAATGCGCATATCAAATTTTAAGTCAATTAGATGTTATTTACTATTCGATTTGTAAAGTCCATATTTTTAGGTTGTCAACCTGGAACAAATTTTAACTCCTCACTTTCTTTCTCAACCATTGGATCTAGGGTTTTGATGGATCTTAAGGATATTAAAATACAAACCCTAGAGCATGTTTTTACAATTTCAAGAGGGTGTATTTTGTACACATCCCTATCATGTTTGTAAAGCTATAACATATGTAGTATTAATGTTGTGATTGTTTGTTTCTTTCTCTCTTTCAAATGATAGGAAAATATTCTTAAAGTGCAAGCAGATCATTGTCAAGATCCTAATGCAATTCCCCTTACACAAGAGGAGATCTCAAACTTGGTTTTTAAAAAGAAGTCTGGTATTGTAAAAGGACTTGGCATGAGACCTTCCTTTTCTTTAGTAACCACCGCCTCATCTAATTCCTCGGTGGAGTATATCCAATGGTTAGAAAATGAGATAATTGAGCTCAAAGAGGCAAGAGCTAGGGACCAAGAAGAGTGAGCTAAGGACCAAGAGGAGCGAGCTAGGGACCAAGAGGCACGAGCTAGGGACCAAGAGGTCCAAAAGAATATTCTTAACTTTTTGAGGAGCAAGGGTTATGATGATGCTCTTACCTATGGGGGTGGTTCAACTTCAAGTTACAACATTTTTTGGTTAGTACTTTATTTTAGCAATTGATCCACATTACATTGTGTGATTACTTTTTTTGATGCATTATTTGAAACTAATTGTATTATATTACACTTGAAAATCTATTTTTGCTTTCTACAACTTATACATTAGGAGTTGTGATTTTAATTTATTGGTGTGGCTACTCTTAATGCATTGTTTGAAATGTTTTTTTATAACATAGTTAATGTTTTTACTTTACGATTTTAATGTAGTTGCGTTTTTATATTTGTGCAGATTTCTTATTGGTGGCTTTTAGGGGATTTACTTTTGCCATTACTTGAAGACATATAAGGACATCTTCCATTAGTTCTAATTATATTATGCTACCCTTTTTGCATTTTTATAAAACATCTTGAGTTATTGTATGTATTGCAAACAATTATTGTATGGAAGGAGTTTGAATTGAATACTTGTTTTATTTTTTACTTGTGGAATGTATGAATCTTTTTTTATAAATGTGTTGTTGAAATAAATGTGTTATTTAAATGTAAGGTTTTAATAATGTAATGACAGGTGATAGGTTAATATCAAAGCCATGAAAAAAATAAAAATAGAAACTAAGTTTTAGCGATGAATTTTTTCTCACAAATATAGCAACAAAAAATTTTTTTAGTGATGAAATATTTCGTCACTAAATGTAGCAAAATTTTGTAAGAAATGGTTTTAGCAACGAAAATTTTCATCACTATATGTGCCTGGATTTTCTTCAAAATAGTTTTAGTGACGAACTTTTCATCACTATATGTACCTAAACATAATTTTAGTGACGAAATTATTCGTCACTAAATATGATTTAATAAATTTAAGTGTTTTTAGTGACGAAATATTTTCGTCACTAAATAGTGTTTTTAGCAAGGAAAGCATTTAGCGACGAAATGTTTTCGTCGCTAAAAGTTAAAAAAAAAAAAATCAAATAGGACTTTCAGTGACGAAATTTTTCGTCACCATGACTTTTAGTGACAAGGTTTCAATGACGAAATGAGTTTGTCACTAAAAGTCCAATTTCGTTACTGAAGGCCCTTAGTGACGTAAAACTGGACTTTTAGTGATGAAATTTTTCGTCACTAAAAATATATTTTGTTGTAGTGCAAATCTAGTGTTTTCCAAACCCTTTTGAAAGTACAGCTGAAGACCTTGTGCAAGCAACAGATCTAACTATATAGGAAAGTTGCTACAATCAAATCAACCACAGTTAATGATCTAAACCTTTGAGTGGATTCTCAAAGTCATAAACAGGCGAGTTTGTGTGCAACAATTTCACAATAGAAGAGTCCGTGAGTTCAAAGCTTCATGTGATCACGTGAGTAAGTACTAAATGAGGTAGTAGTAGATTTAGGGTTAAGTATATTGTATAAACTTTCATTCTATTGGTGAAATGTTGTCTTGAGGATCGCTTAGGTTAAATCTTCTCCAAGTTTTTTACTTTAAAACCATAGATTCAAAATTTTCATGTTTCAACATTCTTGGTGTTCATGTGATCTATACTTTTTGATGTTTGTTTAAATCCGATCTATTGCTTAATTAATCACTTCAATTAATTGGATTAAAATCTATTTGAATCAGCCTTAATTGGGATCTAAAACCCTAACACGATCCATTAACTTATTTTTTAATTCATAATTTTAGATTACAAAAACTTGATATTTAAAATTTTGATTAATAGCATAGCTATTGATTTTTTATCTTCTGGAAAATTTGCAAGTGTAGATACTGTATTTTGTCTACCTCGATTTGCATGCCAAACCCCAAAAATCTAAAAAATATTAACTTTCTTCCACGGGGCCCGTGGAAACATCTAGATTGACATGGCCCAACCCATTCAGGTTGCGGAGCACTCAAAGTGCCATTTTAGGTCAAATTGACCAAAATGTCCCTGGCCAACTTTGGGTTGAATGAAAGTGAAAATTAGTCAAAATCATCCCAAAACAACATTTTTCATGATTCTACGTCAAAACCGAGCTGCTCGGTGGTTTTCGTCAACTTTGTCCAGGTTTGACCTGAGGTTGACTCCCGAGAGTATAAAAAAACCCTAATTTTGATCCGATCATTGGAATGGGTTGAGGATAGCGTCATTGATAAGATTATTGAATTCCTTTTTCAATGACTATTCATGAGTCAAAATTGGAGTCATTACGACTAAGATATCTTGAAAATCGTGTGAAGCATATCGGCTCACTTTTCGAGGCCATAACATTTGATCCAACCATTGGCTTTCCATGTTCTTTAGCTTTTCAGGAACTAAACATCTAGACCTTTATAGGGACACCAAGATCAACCTAATCCCAGCCCAGGAAGGCCTTCAACAGGCCATTCCAAGTCGGCGGCCACTAAATGGCTACTAGAGGTGAAAAGTCACAAATTCATTATAAATACCCTTAAACTCCCTCCCCCCCCCCCCCCCCCCACCCCCTCAAATAAAAAAATAATAATAAATAAAAAGGTTTTGGGCATTTTTGGAGCATTTTTCTAGGCAAATTCTCTCTCTTTTCCTCTCTAAATTCTCTCCCAAACACATTAAAGACTTTTGATTCTCTCTTCTCTCAACAATCAAAAGGTAATGTTCCGGCACTTTTTTCCTTTCCTTGGTCTTAGGACCTTAGGTTTGAGGTTTAGAGGGTGTATCTTTGTTCATAATATGCTTTATTACTTTTCCTAGCATGTTCTTTGCTTTATCTTGCTTCCTAGCATGTTTTATAGCTTTCCTAGCATATCTACTTGCTTTTTGCCATGTTTTCATTGCTTGGGTGATGTAGATCTAGCGTAAGCATGGTATTTAGGCATATCCTAGCTCGATGATATGTCCAAACACCATTTCTTGTGCCTAGATCTACATCTTTATGTGCTTCGTGTCATCTTTGTGCCTAGATCTGCATGTTTATGTGCTACTTGCTATGTTTTTACTCAAATCTATATCTTTGTGTGCTCCGTGCCATGTTCATATGTCTAGATCTACATGTTGGTTGCTTTGCCATGTGCTTCTAAAACCCTTTTGCGTTATGTTATGCCTTTTCTCTTATGTTTTGGCCCTTTAGGTAGGGTGTAGATCTAAATCTTGTGGTCTCGTCCTACATCCATACACCTAGGCCTATACCAAAGGGTTGGATCATTTCTTTTTGCATGTCTATGTTTTCTTGCTTGCTTTCATGCTTTATATCCATGTTTGCATGTCTAGATCTAGGTTTAGCCGTGCTTTGCCTCCGTGGGTTTGTGCTTGTCGGTCTTTGAGGCCACTTGCTTGTGTGGTTGCATCTGTCTCTCTGTGGATAGTTGGGTGTACCACTTAGAGATACACCTCATTGGTGTGGTGCTGTGCTTAATACACACCTATCTCTGCTCCGTGTGATGTTGATATGCTTGCTTTGCTTGCTTCGTGCCACCTGTTTGGCTCTTTTTGCTTCTTTGCACGCTTGCCTACATATTCATGATGAGTCTGTATGTCCTACTCCAATCTCATAGAACTATATATACCTGATCCAAACCTACATTTGTCCTCCTAGGACACCCTCTTTTGTTGAAAACATGCTTGTTGCCCCCATTTGGCATCTCTTGCCAACTTGTCTTTAAGCATGTCTTCCTTTTATTTTGTTTCTTGTTTGTCTGCTAGCTTGTTCACTTTGTTATTGCATGCACACTCATGGAGCATAGACATTTGGAGAAAGGGTGCGACCTCCTAGGCATAAGCAAAAAGTGCAAGGATGCAAGTAAGAGGACGTAAGCCCACAAAGGGCAATGTTCAATAGGTTAGGGGGGGCCTAGCCCTCCTGAGTGGTTTTCTCTTTCAGCCTCTTCTCTAGAGCTTCTATTAGGATTCTCCCTCTCCTTGTACCCTTTATCTTTCTTGCTCTTTGCTTGGGCCGCATTCCCTGGGTATGGCAATGTCTGTTTTACATTTCATGTACCTTGTTAGGCATACCTTTAGAACGTTGGCAATGTCTATTTCACTTTCCTGCTTTGTGTGATAGCATTGTGCATGATGTATGTATGTATGATGTATGTATGTATGCCTACATGTGTGTGGGTGATTGTGCACTGTGTATGATGGACCTTCGTGGCTACATGAGCAATCCTTTCTAACCATGAGTGCTCTTGACCTTGTGCATGAGTATGTGCTCAAGGCATTTGCTGCAGGCGCATATTCATGTCATACTATGTGCATAGTCACCACTGTGTGACCGTCCCGATCCATGTCACCTAGTGACATCGGTTTCCTCATGTATGCGACACGTATCAACATGCTTAATGCTTTGAGGGGCATCGGCTCGTCCTAACACGAGCATGTTGAAATGCGCTAAATACACAAGCATGAAACTCTACTGGTGCGCATAGCACACTAAACACGAAAACTCTACCGGATTTTCGTTGTGAAAATAAGGCATCCATATTACCGTTCGTTTTACAGACATGGAAGCTTGGTGAGAATAGTGGAATAGTGTTTGGTGTGCTATGACACACCTAAGGCGAATTTCTACTAGATCTCTGCTACAAAATAAGCGAAATGTTGCCGGATTTTCACTGCAGAAATTTTGGCAAATATTCCAAACACACTTGGGAAGCATCAATTGAGACCACACCCTTTTCAAATCCAAACCTCAAAGCCCAATTTGCTTAAAGCTTCAAAAGCTAATGCCAATAGCTCGTTTTCAACTGCCAATGTCCTTAAATATGATTTTACTAAAAAAAGGACTGTCTTTGACAAGCGTTGTGAGATGCCTAACACCTTCCCACACGTAACCAGACTTCCAAATTGAAGGATTAAGATTTTTACCCATCCACATTAGATTAGGAAAAATGACATTTTTCTTAGCCTAGAATCGATAATAAAATCAAATAGAGTCAAGTGACTAATCACACATAGAAAAAACCCAATGATTGGTGGCGACTTCACTTATCCTTGTTAATTTCCTTAAAATCGACTCATATTCCAATCACACACCTGAGATACAACCTTCCTCCACAACACCTGAACTCCAGCTCAGTATGCATGTGCATACACCCCTTCTTCCAGAAAGGAGGGGGAAATGTGTGAGTGTTACTGTGATGGGTGTCGAGCAGTCATGTTCGTTGAGAGCAAGTTATGGATGATATAAGAAAAAAAATGTAATCTAGTGGTTAATTTTCTTAAAATTTATATACAATAAAAAAAATTAAGTATAGTTGTAGCTATTGGATAGATCAAAATTTGTAGCTATACATTGTCCAAAGAATACCAATCTATTTGATATTCAAAATATACAATAGCCATATTAAGTTTATTTATTGGGAGCTATAGCATCAGGCTATAACCAAGTTAGTAGCCAAAATTTGTCCTAGTTTGGAACACTACTTGCTGCATGGATTTTGTAAGGTTGTAATTTTCAATTATGTTTTTTTTTTTTAAATATTTTTTAAAATTCCGTGTCAAATTTGATTGTAATTCTTTCATCATTTCCTGTATTTTTGTGGGTTTAGGGTGTGAAATTCGTGAAGAACTGTGGAAACTAGACAACTTGCGACTGGCTCGCAAGTAGAGCAACCCGCGAAAGGTCATGTGAGGAGCACATGTTGGAAGTTGAAGTGTTTAGTGCCTAATGGCATCTCGCAAGTGTCTTGTGACTTGGACAACTCACGACATGACTTGGCCAATTCACAACACGACTTGTGAGATGCACAGCTAGCTATTTTATGTGTCTTTCCTCATTTCTTTGCCTACACTATAAAAGCCCAAATTACCCACAAAATTGTAAGAAGAGTTTCAGAGAGAAAACCTTAGAAATCCATTGGAGAGTTAGAGATTGCATACTATTGATACCGTATTTTGTTCGCCCTTGATTTGTGTGCCAAACCTGAAAAACCCAAAAATGTTATTTTTTTCTCCATGGGGCTGCGAGAACACCTAGAGTGACATGGCACAACCTGTTTTGGCATTAGAGCACTTGAAGTGCCTTTTTCAGCTAAAATGACCAAATTGCCCCTAGTCAACCCAAGATTTGACTAAAGGTCAAACGAGGTCAAAAGCTTCAAAAAACAACATTTTTCATAGTTTTACATCAAACCCAAGCTTCTTGGAGATTTTTAACAAGTTTGACCCAGTTGACCTGAAGTCGATCTCGAGTGGGCCCAAAAACCCTAATTTTGATCCGGCTATCAGAACGGGTTGACACCAATGCCATTGCAAAGATATATAAAATTCTTATTCCAACGACTATTCATGGGTTGAAATCAGAATTATAATGGCCGAAATATCATGAAAACCAGGATGATGCACCAATTGATGCACCACTAATTTCCGAGAGCCATAACTTTTGATCTGACCGTTAGATTTTTAGGATCCATACCTTTTTAGAAACTGGAAGGCAAGATATTTCTAGGGGTGTCAAGATCAACTCAATTTTAGGAATTTTGAGGTCAGCGGCCCTACAAGGGTCGTTGCCTCGAAGTGCGTGCCGTGGCTATAAATAGCCCCAAGCACCCTTAAACCAAAGGGAGACCACATTTTTTGAGTTTTGCTCTCTGCTTGGTATTTTTCTACACATTTTTCTATCTTCCAAAACAAAAAAAACACCAAAAAACACATCAAAGCTTTTTGCTTCTTCTCCCTTCACCAAAAACACAAGGTATTGTCCATATACCCAATCTTCCTTTCCTTGGTTCTACACTTTGGAATTAGGGTTTAGGGGTGTGGGTGTAGCTTTTCTAGCTATCATCCCCACTCCTAACCTTCTAAATATTTTTCTAGCATTTGTCTTGCTATTTTTGCTTGAATAACATGATTTATTGCTTTCTTTAGCATGTTTCTTGCTTTATTAGTGTTTCTAGCTAAAGGTTTTTTTTTTTTTTTTTTTTTTTTTTAAAATTTTTTATGCCCTATGCCCTATTTCATACTTTGATATACATTTTTTACATGCTTATATGTTTAGATCTACATGCTTAGGGTTTTATGCCATGCTTCCTATGTTTTATGCCTCCTTTAGTTCTAGGTTGATGTTAGGGTTACGTGTTCACATGTTCATATGATGTTGTTGGCTATGCTTTGCTTGGATCTATGTGTTTATGCACATTTTTCCATGTTTCATGCTTAGATCCACATCCGTACATGCCTATATGCTTGGATTCATGTTCTACCATGTCTATGTGCTAGGTTTCTACATGTTTACATGCATGTTTCCATGCCTATTTGTCTAGATCTATGTTTCCACATGCTTGTGTGCTTGGATCTATTCTCTTTACATGCTTTATGCTATTTTCCATGTGCTTGTGCGCTCTATGCCATGTTCGTGTGCCTAGACCTAGCCTATATTTGTCATGCCATGTGCTATTGAAGCTCTTTGGTCGCTTCATCTTTCTTTCTTGCGTTTTGGCCTAATGGTTAGGACCTGATCTAGACCCTATGGTCTTTGTCATCGTCCATACACTAAGACCCATATCAAAGGGTTTGGATCATCCCCATTTTGCATGTCTATGCTTGCTTGCTTCTATGCTTTATGCTTGTGTTAGCCTCTCTTGTTCTAGGCTTTGCCATGTTTGACACCTTTTGTGAGCTTGATCGTGTTTGGTTACATCTGACGCCCATGAGGCCTTGTTTGGGTGTAACCACTTGGGATGTGTCTCCATGATGTCGGTTGATTTGTGCATACCTTTCCCTTTTTCCACTCTGTGCGATGATATGCTTACCATGCTTTTTTATGCCACACATTTGCTTGATATGCATCTTTGCACGCTTGCTTACATATCCATGCATGAGTCTTGCTTGCTAGTGTGTTATCCATGCTTCAACACAATGAAGCTATGGACATCCGATCCAAACCTACATTTGTCCCTCGCGGACACCACCTTCTGTTTGCTTTCTTGTTTGTTTGCCTGATTGTCTTCTTGCTTTCTCATTCATTTGTGTATCCTACTTGTCTTATCTCCTACCACATGCTATGCTTGCCATGTCTATTATGCCTCCTTCATATGCACTTCGCATCTTTTCCTTCCATTGCTTTTCTGCTACTTTCTTGTCTTTGCCTTTGCATCTACACAGATGGAGCGAGGATGTTTGGAGCTAGGGCATAATCTCCAAGGCGCAAGTAAAAAGGGCACGAATACAAGCATGTGGTTGAGCCCAACGACAATGTTCAGTAGATTTAGGAGTTTAGTCTTTCCCTTTGGTTATGTACTCTTTTAAACCCCTTCTTTCCTCCTCCCTATGTCTTTTAGATGGGTTGTATTAGGTATATCATGCCATTTGTCATTCATCCTATCTCTAGAGTGTGGCGACCCATGTTTATTTTCCTGCACTTATAATTTGGGCCATGCTCTAAGGATGTAGGCATTTACTTTCCTACTCTGTGTACTTGCATTGTGTGGGATGTATATATATATATATATCTACATGTTCGCCCCTTTTGGTGTGATCATCATAGTCCGTGTCACCTAAGGCAAGCGATGCATAATTTCTGCTGTGAAAGCAAGGTGACATGTCGCTCGATTTTCGCCATGGAAATCTGTCACTTTGCTCGAATGCCTTAGGAAGGCATAGATTGGGACCACACCCATTCAAAAGCCAAACCTCAAAGCCCCCATGCATGCAAAGCCTCGAAACCCAATGCAAAAATCATGTTTTTACTGCCAATTTTCAAAAATTAAGGTTTTATCAAAAGAAAGGACTGTCCTTGGACAAGCGTTATGGGCTGCCTAACACCTTCCCCACACGTAACCAAACTTTTGGACCTAAGAATCAATATTTTTTTTCCATCCACATTAGATTAGGAAAAATTCCCTTTTTCTTAACCTAGGATTGGTAATAAAATCAACTAGAAATAGGTGACCAATCGACCTTAGAAAAACCCAATAATTGGTGGCGATTCCACTTACCTTTGGTAACCACCTAAAATTTGGACTAGATTCCCACCATAACACCGAAGGTAGACCTACCTTCCTCCACCGAGAGAGAGAGCACCCGAAACTCTATGTGAACAACACCATCATCGAGAAAGGCCTCCAACAGGCCTCGCATGCATGGAGCTCTCACCACGGTGGGTGGTCGAATGAAGGCCCATGACGACGGCGGCAGTTTTTCTGCCCCATTTTTTCGAGGCCGGGCATCGATAGATTGACAACTCCACTAAGGATCAATGAGAGTTTAGCCTTTAGAGCTTTTTGATAAGTTTTTAGACCCTTTAAACCAACCAGATTAACCTAGTTAATAAGCTAAGTGATTAACTTAGTCAAATTATGCAATTCTAGGTTATCTCAAACATACAATCACATCAAAAATATAAAGCAGCGGAAATATAAATAACACAATGATATGATCACCCAAGAAACCATTTGGTAAAAACTTGGGAAGGATTTGACCTAGCTATCCTCAAGGTAAACTGAATCCACTATACGAAAGAATCGAACTTCATACAAAAGGACTTACAAGCTCCCCGCTTGACTTCCTAATACTACCCACCAGTAGAATTTACTGACACGACCACGTGCAAGCTCCGAATCCACGAACTCCTTCTTTCTTGAATTCTCCAATCAGCTACAAGCACCCACGCTTGTTATTCTTTAACCTCCAATGGCAGCAACCGAGTTGATCATCAAGATGTTGATATTATCTTTACCTTGAAAACCCTAAGTTTATGTGAAGGAAAACTCCTCAATGATCTCACAAGAGATTCACACAAACCACAATATATCAGTAACAATACAACAAGGGCAACTCATAAAAACGTGGCGAGGGTTTTGCCTTTTATACCTAGAGTAAAAACAAAAAACCCAAAACGTTTAATGAGTTAGGGCTGAGTTGGAAAATTCTGCAGAAAAGCATTCTGGCCGACTTTGGATTGATCGAGTCTAACTTTCGATCGATCGAGCTAGGCCGAAATGCACCAATGCATCTGCAGCCTCTCGATTCCAACTTTACATAAAATATATAACTTTGAGCAAGCTTAAACAAGACTAAACATATTGTTTTGATCATGGTTTGCCAATATTACACATTAGAGTTCTAAATACATAAATTCCTAAATCTTTAAACCTAACACTTTTGATAAAATCATAATCTTCAGACAATGGCTCTCAAAAACATGAAAGTTGGCATTGGCCTCCGATGCTTTCCTTTTGAAAAATGTTTCTACTATATCCTAGCAGACTATTTTCAAAAGAGCAAAAATCTCTTTCCCAAAAAAAAATAAATAAATAAATAAAATCCTTATTCAAAAGGGAGGCGTTGAAGTATTTTCACATGGGGCTTTACGGCTTTCCTCACATGCTTTACAGCTTTCATTACATGCTTTACAGCTTTCCTTCACATGCAAACATAGGGTAGCAAAATTTAATTTCTGCTACACCTTTATCTGCTTTCATATATATATTTGCTGTGCTTTGGAAAAGTCTTTCCCCTTCATTAAGGATTGCATAAAATATACACCCTTTTTGAGTCGAACTTGGGCTCCGCATTGCTAGCATAGTCACATCTCTTTAGGGATTTCATCACCCTATCTGCAGATGACTAGACACAAACATCGGTAGTGTTACTATAAGGTCCTTGTCAATTACAAGTAAAAATGTGTAAGGTGAGATATTTTTGGGACCACACGTGCCCCACCTACCCATTCACTACCCACCACTCATCTCATGCTACCACTTCATCACTTGGCCGGCCATCCCTTCTTCTTATTTTCTTTTCTTTCTTTTCTTTTCTCTTATACACTCCTCTTTACTCTTATACCCTCTTTCACCGGTACTTCCACACCACCACCACCACCATTTCCACCATCATTTTTCGGCAAGATCACCAGAAAATTATTGAGAACCTATAAGCCCCTTCACATCTTTTCTTGGAGGTAAAAATTTCTAATCTTTTAGTGGGTTTTAGACTTTTGCTTGAGGTTATTTTTATCTAAGCTTCAATAATGTTACCCATGTGATTTATGAGCATTGGAAGTGATATTTATGTGTTTATATGTATGGGTTTTGTATTGGTGGAATTATTTGATAAGTGGGTATATGGTTTGTGCTAATGATGACTACTTAAGGTTCATGTATGGTGGAAAATTTTGGGGTTTTGAGTTGTAACATGTAATGTTTGGTAAATCTAATTTTTCCATTGCCATTGGGTTTATTTGGAGTTAGTTGAAGTTCTAAATTTCTTGTCTTGGAGGATATTTTGATTTTGCTTTTATGGGGCTCTTAATGATGTTGTGTAAATTTTATGGAAGCTAGTCATGATGTTGGAGATGATATTAAATGGGTTAACTTTATAAATTGGAGTTTATGCCTTGTGAATCAATTTGTTGAGAAACTTTGGAAGTGGAATATATTATTATTGATGTGGTTAAATAATAGGCTTGCCTAATTAAGTGCTCATTTGGCAATTCCTAAATTGTAGCTAGATACAATTTCAAGCCCTATGCTTATTGTGATAGGTTTACTTGATATTATTTAGGTTCTAGCTAATCTCCTTGGAGCTTAGAGAATTAGGCTTTTGCGGTTGTGAGGTAAGTAACTTTTTAATGGGATTTTTGAAGAATAACCATATTGCATAATGTTGTTTTCGGGTTAGACACGCTTTTGGAAATTACCTATGGAAACCTTAATATATATCTATGATTATATATGAAAATGCATCATATTTGCTATTGCATTTGGGCAAACGCATGAATTGTTAATATGGAAAAATGAGCATCTTTTGTTAAATCTTTGATAAGGAAATCATGGATTTTATGGTATATTATAAAATTTAAAGATGCTTATCTTGTCTTGTTATGTGGGAAATTGATAGAAAATCTCTTGACAAGAATGAAGTTGAAAACCTTACAAACTTTGTGGAAGTTGGATTATTTAAGGTTTTTATGAAATTACCTAGACATAACCTATGTGTTTCAAAGTATATGTAACCTGTGAGCTTTATGTGGTTTTAACACCATGCCATGTATGATTTCCCAGAGATCACCCGATTTGGTCTTTGTAGCCTTTGTGACAATGGAATCAGATCAAGGTCAGTGCCCTTTCACTTTGGATGACGCATTCTTCCTTGCTACCCATGGGGGGAAGAGGTTCCTCGATTGTGTATGGGTGAGGCTGCTGTCCATGGGGCCGAAAGACTAAATGCAAAAGAGGTCCTATTTGACGCATTATCTCTACTGCCCATGGGGGGAGAGAAAAACCCTGAGGGTATAGGTGAGGCTGCTGTCCATGGAGCCAAGAGTTTGCATACCAGAGAGGACAATATCATGCCAGTTGTGAATGGATGGATCCCCTAACCGGTCTGTGTGGTAGTGTGATATATTTGTGATAATTTACCTTATGTTAGATATTATGGCTTTGGAAATTATATTGTTGGTCCTCATGATTATAGTATATAGTTTCAAGGTATTTACTTTGAAAAAACTTTGTGTTTCATTATTCAGTCATTCTTGTCATATCATATTATTATTATTGAAAATGAAACTTGCATTTCCCCCACCCCCATTAATTATGCCACTTACTAGGCTCTCTCTCATTCCATTATTTTTTAAACTTTTTAGAGTAGGCAACAATCTTTTGAGACAGCTTTTTGGTGGCTAACAGTAGTTAGACTAACTACTGATGGAGGCTAAACTTTTGTAATGGAGATATTAGATGGTGTACATCTTAGAATAGGCTTGACACATTCTTTTGTATATTATAGTGGTTGTGACATTATTCCCAACGATGGGACAAGCTGATGATATGTAATTATTTATTCAGACCTCTATTCTTTTGTGGCCAATAGTCTTTGTAATTATTCCTTAGAGCTCTGATTTACTTTGAAAGTATATTTAATGGAATTATTATGATAATTCTTGATGTTGGTACTTGATATGATTTATGTGGATTGAATTGTCAAAAAGGGGAAAAAAAATCTACAGGTACTTGAGATGCCTTTCTCATGCTTTGGACCCCTTGGGGTTTGGGGCATAATAGTTACCCATAGTTAGATTCAGGGTTGATGTTGTAGGCACTTCTAGGTCCATGGGTGGACAAGAGTAGCTGAAAATGCCCCCTCGATCCTTCCTATCCCACAACTTCCATGTGGGGAGGGGTATGGCGATTGAGTACCCTATGATAGGAACAACCTACCAGTTAAGCTTTTGCATACAATTAGCCTAGTTATGTCAAACTCATGAGGACTAGATCAAGCCTAGAGCCCATTAGGACTAGGTGAAACCTAAAGAGTGAACATCCAAGCCTTGGAAAGGATACCCTTATAGGGCTAGAGGTCAGGGGAAAGTGTCTTGTAACAGATGCACCCATTTTACTTGTGCCAAAGAAATTGTGCTCTACTTCAGGTTCTTTCTATCTTGCTTGCATAGCATCCATGATTAAACCCCTAGGAAAAGCAACCCCGTTGCTTATACATGCTAGATCATACCCTATCCCTAAGGGTTTACAACCCTACAAAGGCACTCATGCATACACTAATTGGTTCTGTCACCTAATTGTGCAAAGATAAAATTTATGGCAAGTAACTGAAACTCCGTTCAGGAGGAAATGCTGCCAAAAAGTTGTCAAGAATTCCAAAGCATCAACAGTTCAAGAGCTTTCCTAGAAAAGATCCAAAAAGATTGCCCAGAAGCTTAAATCATCAAAGAGATCACAAGATGTCAAAGTGGCTAAGAGAGTCCAAGATCCAAATTGCCAAGAGATCCATGCTGCCTAAATTGCCAAGATGTCAAAATTGCCAAAAGGTCCTAGATGTCAAGAACCCAGGGCTCTCCCCAAGAGATCCAAAGGTCCAAGAGACCCATGCTATCTAAGTTACCAAGAGATCCAAGTGTCTGAGAGCTTCCCCAAGAAGTCCACGTTATCAGAAGTCAAGTTCTTTCTCACAGTTGCATTTCTTGTGTTATAAAAGGCCTATCATTGGAGTCGATGAACCCAGTGTTGTAAAAGCAAATTTTGTACAAGCATGAAATCAAAGGAATGGTCCTTCCCGCATTGTTGAGCATGTCATGAAAGTTTCGATTACTTGCCAATCTTGTGCATTAATCTTGCATCATAGTAGAAACTCACCATGATAAATACCTGACAAGGGTGGAAAGCCAAACTTTTCTAAAAATGGTAGGTGCATGTTAAATAGCAAAGACATGAACTAACTTGATTTTGGTGTTATGTTTCCACCATGTCAAATGCACCCCGTTTCTTTCACCCTCTATTCTTCACAAGGATCAAAAGATTGCTAAAAGAAATAGGCTAAGCTATCGCCATGCCGTGATCCCATCGTCACTTGGTCTCACATAAGAGAGATGTCTACTAGTGGTACTTCTTCCAATGAGGAAACTGCTTAGGAAGTTGCTCTTTTGAAAGAGCAAATGGTAGAAATGATGCATTTGATGCAACAACTGGTTGTAGGAGGAAGACTGAACTCCTTTGTCCTTAGTCAAGGAGGTCCCCAAACCAAGAATAAAAATCAACCTCCACCAGTACAAGATCAGGGCCACAATGTACCGCCCTAGGGCAATGACCAGGAAACAGATCCTTCTAAGGACAAGAACCCTAAATCTGGGTATGGCCAAGTCAAGAGCCAAGTGGAAACTCTAGCTGAGAAGCTTCGCATCATAGAGGTCTCCAACGCCCATAGAAGTGTTGATCTTGAGAGTGTGACCAACTTCCCTTAGGTCATTATGCCTCCCAAGTTCAAGGCACTAGAGTTCGTTAAGTATGATGGTATAGGAGACCCTGGCGTGCACTTGCACATGTTCTATAGGAAGATGGCTCCTTATGGGGATAATCACCTTCTGCTTTGCCAATTTTTTCCTGATAGTTTGACCGACCCCACGGCCACATGGTATGCGAGATTGGAAAAGACCTCTAGCTGGAGGGAAATGGCCAACACTTTCTTAGAATACTATAGGTTCAACACCGAGATATTTCTCGATCGCATAGTTCTTCAGAGGATAGAAAAGAAGAGTAGGGAATCCTTTTGTGAGTATGCCTAGAGGTGGCGTGAGCTAGTCGCACAAGTGCAACCCCCCATGATGGAAAATGAGATGATCACGCGGTTCATTGACAACCTCAAGCCTCCTTACTATGAGAAGATGATCAACACCCAAGTCACTCATTTTGCTAGCCTCATCCCTATTGGGGAGTGCATTGACGAGGGTATTACGAGCAAAAAGATCATGGATGCCAAGTTTTTGAGTTCCATGGTTGAACAACAAGTCAAGAAAATAACTGGTCGCAAGACTAAGGAAGTCGATGTTCATATGGTCAATAATTCATCAGAAAGGCCTAGAGGTGTTGCTCTTGCCTATGCTGCCCCAGCTGCTAGACCTTATCAGCAACAAAATCAATCTGCTCAAGCACCTAGCTGAGCCTTTAATCAGAGAGGGAAGCCAGACCTACCTCGCCCCTTTAGGAGAGAAAACAGGAAGTACACTCCGTTACCCATGCCCATGGAAGATCTCTATGCTTATCTACTGGAAAGGAAGCTGGTGACGTCAATGTTTTAAAGGCCTAGAGAAGGCCCTCAATCACCTAATTTTGATCAATCCAAAAAGTGAAAACACCATTTCGGGGCCAGGGGTCATACCCTTGAAGAATGTTACCATTTGAGGGAACGTGTCCAAGATCTCATCCACAACAAGCTGATATAGTTTGAAAATGCAACCGCTCCGAATATCATCACCAACCCTTTGCCTCCCGATCAGGAAGGGAATGTGAATGCCATCATCACAGTGGACGAAAGGACTCCGGATTTCTCCTCATCGTTGTTCGCATGGAATGCTATGCTTTGATCCTTGGTCCAAGAGAGCCACTTGGATCTTAAAGGTATAGGAACCTTGGGATTTGACTGGGGAATCTGCTAATTCTATGATGGTAAAGACAGTCATGCCCTGTTCGATTGTAAAGTGCTCCAAGCACAAATGCAGAGTCTAGCCGAATGTGGTATCATTTGAATTGAAAAGGAAATTATGCGAAGAGGTGATTATATGGCCGCCAGCTTGTGTCCTCCAATCACCCAGTCAGGAGCCAGCTACAATGCTATATCACTTGGGTCAAGGAAAGATTGAGATGAATATTTACTAAAACTCCTTGGCAAAGTTACTTAAGCACCTCCCTATCTAGTAGTCATTGAGGAGATCATAGAGTCACCTGCGGATTTGGGGTTATCAAACCTAGGGAATGAGTAAGCCCTGCAAACCATTAAAGGATTCACTCCTCAAGTTCTTACGTTGCCTATAGTTGTAGAGTCAGCTTCATTATCAGTACAAGAAGGAACCGCCATTATTCCCACTATTCGAGGGTTTGATACTCTTATTTTGCCAAAGCCTGCCCCAAGAATCTCTAAGGTATCTGGGTTAAAGGCCCTTAAAGCCATTCTACCAACCCTAGTGGTCATTAATCTAAAGATGTTCTCTATAGCGCCCAATTTGCAAACTTAGGAGGGTGTTATCATTTGCATGCCGAAGTCGTTCCCTTAGGAAGATAACCATCATGTCCCCTAGAAATACGATGTGTCCTTGATCTCCATTTGAACCGGAAAAGAAGAGGTCTGCTCCAACATCTTTTCTGGTCTATTAGGGCTCACTAGGAGTGGCTACTACTATACTCTCGAGGAGCTAGAAAAGAGATGGAAAGAGATTGGCAAGGGTATTGCTGAACCCGTTAGGAATAGGATTACAACCAAAGAAGTTGAGGAAATCTTGAAAATTATCAGAAACTCAGAGTACAGTATGATTCAGTAGCTAAATAAGTCATCAGCTCAAATCTCTATCCTGGTGTTGTTACTATCCACTAATGTCCACCGCGAGGCTCTCTTGAAAGTCTTAAAAGAGACGTGTTCCTACAAGTGCTATAGAATCCGCCTTTAAAGGTATGGTCTCAACGATGTTGGCCGCCAACCGGATTTCCTTTACGAATGATGAATTACTGCTAAAAGGTAGAGAGCATACTTTGCCTATGCACATTATTGTAAAGTGTGAAGATATGATCGTTGCCAGAGTGCTGATTGACAATAGGTCTGCCCTGAATGTTTGCTTGATGTCCACTTTAAAGCGTTTGAATATGGATACCTCTCTTATTCACCCTGCCACCATGATCATTAGAGCTTTTAATGGCACTCTCCGGGAGGTGCAAGGCGAGATCGAGTTAGCCATTGGAATTAGCCCCCTGTTTCTTATAGTCAATTTTCAAGTTATCAAGGTGGATTCCCCATATAATATGCTCCTGGGAGGCCTTGGCTACATGCGGCAGGTGCAGTCGCTTCTACCCTTCACTGGAGGCTCAAGTTCCCATTTAAAGGTTCGTTGATCATTATTATGGCTGAAGAACCCCTGAATTTCTTCAAAGAGACTTATGTCCCCTATATTGGTGCTACTGCCTTTCTAGAGGCAACTTTTCATAGTTTCAAGCTGGTCTCCAAGATTTCCATAGCTTTAGAAATCGACAGCATGGCCCTCCACTACTTTAATGGCTATTAAGGAGATTCTCAAATTTGGCTATCAGTTAGGCCAAGGCCTTGGTGCTACAGGACATGGGAAGGCTTCTTTGATTTAACTCCTAGACAACGAAGGAGGTTTCGGTCTAGGCTACGACCCCTACGACAAAGAACTTTTCTAGGCTTCTAGGAGAAAGGAAAGGAAGTGCATTGGCCAAGGGATGTCTATTCCCCACATCAAGTTTACTTTTCCGGCTCCGATTGAGGTCATTAGATCAGAAGTAGCTCAGGAATCATGCAAGGGGGAATCAAATCTGGCTTGTCTTGCCCGTCTTTGTCCAGAGGAATTCTCAGTGAGTGCCATCATATCTCTGGGGATGATCTAACTTCTACTATTAGGCCGTGCATGTTAGGTGAGACAGTAGGACATTGGACTATTAAGCCTTACTTTGTTGTTGCATTGGCTGAGTAAGGAGCATTCCATTATTGTGTGGTTGGGTCCTCCAATTGCCCGAAAGAGTTGGAATAGCATATCTAGTTTGTTTTGCATGTTTATTTCCTATTTCCTGCATTCATTGTTTGCATTTTCCAGTTTATTTTCCAAGAAAAAATGTTTCTCTTTTATCATTACCAGGCATTAACTTTGTTAGTCCCCCTATCTATAATCCACTAATGAAATTATCCAGCGTATTATTTATGAAATCCTTGCATTTATCTCTTTACTTGCTTTCCTATGAATATGTGTGTGCAAATTGTCTTATGTTTCCTTACATATGTTCTGTTCTATAGGATCTATTCTAATTCCCAAGCAGGTACATCGTCCTGTTGCTATAACGAGGATATTGATGACATGAATGAGACAATAGAGTTGGAACATGATAATGAAGGGTTAGAGGAAATTCCGAGTTTGGCTTGTGATATTTTGGAAGCTTCAAACAGAAAGAGCGAAGGGTCCAAGCCCAACATAGAAGAGATAGAAGTGGTTAACCTGGTCGACGAAGGTAAGAATGAAAAACTCGTTAAAATTGGGCTAAACTTTCCTAAAGACATGAAGCCTGAGTTCATAGTTCTACTCAAAGAATTCAGAGAGATCTTTGCTTTGTCCTACCAAGATATGCCAGGGTTAGATACTGAAATTGTTGTGCACAGAATTCTAGTTAAACCTTAATGCCCCCTAGTATGGCAAGCCCTTTGAAGAATGAAATCTGAGATCATTTTAAAGATCAAAGAAGAAGTAGAAAAGCAGTTAAAAGCCGGATTCCTTACCACAATAGCCTACTCAGATTGGGTTGCCAACATTGTTCCCGTGCCTAAGAAAGATGGGAATGTATGCATGTGCGTTGATTACATGGATTTAAATCGAGCCAGCCCTAAGGATAATTTTCCGTTGCCACATATCGATACCTTAGTCCATAATACCACTACCAATAGGTTCTTCTCCTTCATGGACGGATTCTCAGGCTATAATTAGATCAAGATGGCCAAGGAAGAAAAGCCAAGACCGCATTCACTACTTGTTGGGGGAACCTATGCATATGATGTCGTGCCATTTAGCTTAAAGAGCACCAGTGTTGCCTATCAGTGAGCCATGGTAACCTTGTTCCATGATATGATGCACAAAGAAATTGAAGTCTATGTAGACGACATAATTGCCAAATCCCGCATGGCTAGGGATCATTTGTTGGATTTGAGAAAACTATTCAACCGCCTCGTCAAGTATAGGTTGAGACTAAACCCTAATAGGTGCGTCTTTGGAGCTAGTTCAGGGAAATTGCTTGGCTTCATAGTTAGCCAAAGGGGAATCGAAGCAGACCCAGCAAAAGTTCAAGCCATCCGAGATATGCTAACACCACAAACCGAGAAACAAATTCGCAGCTTCTTAGGCAAAGTCAATTACATAGCTCACTTCATAGCGTAGTTGACCACCACATGTAACCTATTGTTTAAGCTTTTGAAGAAAGACACAAAGATAGAATGGACAGATGAGTACCAAGCAGCTTTTGATAAGATCAAGCAGTATTTGTTGAACCCTCATATTTTGGTTCCCCCGACGCCAGGATACCCATTGATCCTTTACCTAGCGGTACAAGAAACCTCCATGGGCTGCATGTTAGGCCAATCGGCTGAGCCTGCCCAAAAAGAAAAGGCGATTTACTACTCAAGCAAGTTCACCAATTATGAGATCAACTACATTGCTATTGAAAAGACGTGTTGCGCCCTAGTGTGGGCATCACGCAAGTTGTGGCAGTATATGTTTTACTACACCACGCGGCTCATTTACCACATGGATCCCATGAAGTACATCTCTGAAAAGCCAACTCTTATATGGAAGATCTCTCGTTGGCAAATGTTACTTTCCGAGTTCGACATCGTGTTTGTGACAAGAAAGGCCATTAAGGGCTAGGCCATAGCCGATTACCTAATGGATTAGCTGCTGAATGAGCCAGAACTTTTAGAATCCCTTTTCCCTGATGAGGATGTCATGCCACTAGAGCCAGAACTAGACAGCGTGGAACCATGGCGTTGGAAGCTTTATTTTGATAGCGTCGCCAATTCTACTAGAAATGGAGTAGGAGTAGTCTTAGTTTTCCCCAAGGACTAGCAAATCCCTATTTCAATCAAGCTAAATTTTAAAGCCGACGGAAAGCCATGGTACCATAATATCAAGGCTTATATCAAGAACAGTGAATACCTGCCCTGCGCAACGAACAATGAAACGAAGTTTATTCGGTGCATGGCCTGCTAATTTTCCCTGAGTGGAGAAGCCCTGTACAACAGGAACCACAATTCTACCTTGTTCTGATGTGTAGATGCCTCTAAGGCTAATCACTTGATGGAAGAGATGTATGAAGGCTTGCTTGGGGCTCATGCTAGTGGACCCCTGTTGGCTGCAAGATTATGAGAGTCGGTTACTACTAGCTTACCATGGAAAATGATTGCATTAAACACGTGAGGACATGCCACCATTGCCAAGCCTATCAAGATAGGAAGAACGCTCCTCCTCATCCTTTTCGCTCTTTAGCAGCACCATGGCCCTTCTCAGCCTGGGGTATGGATGTCATTGGACCCGTGATTTTGAAAGCTTCAAATAGTCATGAGTACATCTTAGTGGCCATCAATTATTTCACAAAGTGGGTGGAAGCTACTTCATACAAGAGCATCACTCAAGCAGCGGTAGCCCGGCTCCTGAAACACAACATTATTTGTCATTACGGCATGCCAGGAGAGCTCATTACAGATAATGGGATGAACCTAAACAGAAAAATGATTTAGCAACTCTGCCAATAGTTTAAGATCGAGCATAGAAATTCAATTCCCTATCACCCACAGATGAATGGTGCAGTGGAAGCCATTAACAAGAACATAAAGAAAATCTTGGCGAAGATGACTGGCACATAAAAGGATTGGCACGAGTACTTGCCATTTGCTCTGTGCGCATATTTTACTTCTGTTCATACTTCCACGGGTGTGACCCCGTATTCATTGGTATATGGCATGGAGGTCGTCCTCCCCATAGAGGTAGAAATCCCATTTCTTAGGATTTTATCTTAGACAAAGTTGTTAGAAGCTAAATGGGTTCATTCTCTATATGAACAACTGAACATGATAGATGAAAAGTGCATGACTGCAATGTGCCATCGACAGTTGTACCAACACCGCATCGAGCGAGCATTCAACAAGAAAGTTAGACCCAGGGTCTTCGAAGAAGGCGATTTGGTCTTGAAAAAACACAACTAGGCCATGCCTGATCATAGAGGAAAGTTTGCCCCAACTTACGAAGGCTTATACGTGGTAAAGAAGGCCTTTTCCAAAGGAGCCTTAATTCTAGCTGACATGGACGAGCATGACTTTAATATGCCCACCAATTCTGATGCCGTCATATGGTACTTTGCATTAAAGAGCCTTGTAGTGCACCTCATTTTTATGTCAAAAAAAAAAAAAAAAAAAGGTAAAAAGGTAGATCGAAAACTCGAAAGGGCAGTCTACGCAAAAGGAAAGCCAAAAGAAAGAGAGTGTGAGAAACTACAAAAGGTAGATTGAAAACCTGAAATAGTGATCTATGCAAAAGTAGAGTAAAAGAAAGAGTGTGAGAGAGCTTGCTAGATTGAAAACCCAAAAGGGCAGTCTAGGCAAAAATTAAGGCATTCAAAAGTCAATTGAACTATGTGATGACCTAACCCTTCCTAGTGGAGGTACGTAGGCAGCCATCCTAGTTCAGTCATATCTTAAAAGAAAAATTAGTCAGTTGCGTCTGCTTGAATTTCTGCTCAAGATCAAAAAATTACAGGGATCTAGCATCCAAGATAAGAAATGAAGACACCTCTGAGATTGCTCTCTGTTCACAATATTGCCACGACCCGGTGGCCTGCTTAAGATATTCTGGCTCATGCCAATGGAAAATGCACCTCAATGGGAAAAGGAAAGGATCTATCTAGAACAGGATGTATCCTTGGAAAAATAGGATATTGATATGTGGATTTTACTTTTATCAATTTATTTGTGTAATCTTGCATTTTCAAAGCATTTGCCTGCATATTCATTAACATGCCTGTATTATGCGATTCAGTTTCTTTCATAAATTCTGTTATCAAAACATGAAATCTCGTCTCATAAATATTTTTCGAATATCATCATAAGCATCTCACTACACCATTTCTCAGTTTCTAAGCATGCTTAACAAACTGGACTATGCTTTTAAAAACTCAAACAAAAAGAAGAAGGCCTTACGCAATTGCCAAGCAATTTACAAATGACCTTGCCATACATTGTGGGATACTAACTACATAGCTCGTGTGCAGAAACAAAATAAACAGAAAAGAATGCCAACGAGCTAAACATGGCGTAAGCGATCAGATACGGCCTAGCCCAATCTCCTAAAACTAGTGCAGAGAATCGGGTCATCCTGAGCATGAGTGCGAAGTAATCTAGTAAAGCCCAAGTATTTGGCAATCTCTCTAAGTTTATTATGTGAATGCCGAAGACAAACTAGCTCCCTCTTTGTCATGGAATCAGAAGTAGAGCCTTGCCTTTCGGCCTCTAGCAAAGCGCACAAGGTGCCTACCTCTGTTCTAGCAACTCGCAGTGCCTCCTCTTTCTCGGCCAGCTCAGTTTGAAGGCGTCGGAAAGCCAGCTATAGCTTGCTAGGCTCATTGCCCTCTCACCCATACTTCATGCTCAAAGTGGAGTGAATATAGGATCTCGCCTGTACTAGCTCCAGTGCTAAGCCATTGGCCCTACTGCAAGCCTCGGCCCTGCCAATCTCTAATGCAGCCCTCTCCTCATCCCAAGTGTGATCGAGAGCGGCTAACGTCTGAGTAAGAGCCACAAGCTCATCCTCTAAACCTGCAACTCAGGATCTCAATCGAACACACTCTGCCTTTATGCTAGGAGGGGCTAGCCCTCTCCGATCGAGCTCTACCCTAAGAGCAGCAAGCTCACTCTCTTGCGTACTGCTCATCTCCTCAATATCCTCCATAAGTTTATTAGCCAGCTTTCTACAGCAGTCTCTATCCCTGACAACCTCCCTCAGATCCGCAAGGGCCCTCTCAACCGTGATCTCAAACTCTAGAGTATAGCCTCTCAAAATATTAGCTGGAAGTGGCAACTCAGCCGAGACTAGCAATGATAAGTTAAGCACAAAGATGGGATCTCTGGTATCTTGCCATACTCTAAACTCAGCAGAAAACCACTTCTAGTCATCCTTAGAACAGAAGGGGAAGTCAATGCTCAACTTGCGCACCTCCTAGAACTCAGAGGCATGCCCTATCACTACTACATCAATATCTATGAGCCCGTACTCGCAAGTGACAATAGAAAGATCACTAAATCGCGTGATATGCTGGATACCGCCAAACTGCCGCATGGCCATGCCTAGGAAATACCCTGTAAATCCCTAGATACCTACCAAAGGAATGCCAAGTAAACCGACATAATGGGTCTGCCCCTACCATCTAGTGATACCCCACTTGACTTTCTAGGTCCAGTTAGTAGGACTCAGGCTACACAAGTATCTCAGCCAACCATCAATATCCCTAGAAAAAGGAAGTTTGAGAGCTACAGTAGCCTAGACTATCTCTAGCAATGACACTCAAGTGGCTACATAACCACAGCTATAACATATGAACACAATAGCCTAGCCTACCCCTACCAACCTCCCGACACAAGGACGAGGACCTAATGGTCTCAAAAAGTAAAGCGAGAATGAAAAAGGTAGCATGAAGTAGGGCACTCACCAGAGGGAGACCAGTAAAACTGACAGCTCCTGATGGTGAAGGGAACAGAAATGTGCCAAAGAAGGCCACCAGGAAGGCCTAACACTGATAGGACACCCACAGTTCCTCTAAATCCACAAAGTTGTCTCAGTAGCCAATGGGGCACTTCGATGAGTGGAACTGATCATGCAGGAAATCAAAGGACATGCTCCCTCCTATCCCACTACCATACCAAGTCAACACCTCTATAACAGGCCTCTTGAAGCCCATCAAATTAGTAAGCCTCTTGCGGTAGTGTGTTCTCACCGATGGAACAAAAATAGTGCTCAGAGGAGTAAAAAGAGAAAGGAAACGATCATACTTCTCCAAAGTAGGCACCAAGTCAACATCTCCAATGGTGACACATCTCAAAACAAGGTCCCAAAAAGAAGTGATGACCTCCAACAAATGCCAATCTAGTGTGGTGTAAAGAAGAGCAATGGCATCTCCAAGAAGTTGCCAGAGGAGTGCCCAGTCACCACAAGAAAAGGAGCTCCACCTCCTAAGCTTCTTCTCTTGGTAAGACTCCCTCTCAAGCTCGACCAAAGTGTCGTACGAGTGAGCTTTAAGAGCATCCATGAATGAATCTTTATAAAATCTGACAATCTAATGAGAATCTATGCAAAAAAAATGATGAAAAATGGTGTTTTCTACATGTTTTGGGTGAAGAAAAAGGGTAGAAGAAGACCCCAAAAATCGTGGACTTGAATGAGCTGGGTCTGGCTTGAAGCCCAACTTTTATACATACTTCTTGAGGCGGTGGCCATTGAAGGGCCGCCGGACCTTGGGACACGTGCTAGGGATTTTCAACCCCGCAGGCATTAACCTACACACATTCTTATCACTCTCCCCCTATTTGGCATGTTTTTGATCACCTTGGAGCCAAGATTCCCTTGTTTTAGTACTCATCGTAGTGCGCGGTCGGCCCAACACTGAACCGGATTATCGGAAACTCTTTTTCATGCATTCGAGACCGTGCAAATCCCACATTAGGGAAGTTTATATTTGTGCATCTTGTTCGGCACCTCCAGATGTCTTGAACCTCATTTTCAAAGCCCGGTTCACCTAGTTTAGGGGTCAACTCCGCCTCGGTAGTCAGAATTTACAACAGAAAAATGCTAGAGCCTGATCTTGGCCATACAACAGCTTTTACAGCTTATTTGGGGGACAGAGGGAGTTATTTCTCACGATGTTGCCTCAAGAAGCCTGTCCTTGAATTTTTTCCTGCTCGGGTAATAATAGGACCGACCAGTGCATACCACCTCATAGAGATCTCATTTGAAATTTCCACATTTGTTATCAGAATTATGGTGTGGTCTACGTAGTTGAGGCCACTTTCAGCCAGTCTGCAGGCTTGAAACCTCTCAAAACCCTAAACTAGGGTAGTTTATTTTGTGCAGTTCCCACCCTCTTGTCCAATATACAAGAATGGGTCCGTCCCGCTGAGAATGTGTCTCTCATGTCAAGAATTGCATGAAACCCTAAACTGAGGTAGTTTATTTCACATGATCTCTCCACTTTCTCTCCCCCCAGCGGGACGATCATTGTTCAAAAACCACTAATAAACCCATGAAATTATGGTGCAAAGAAAGTGAATATGACACAAGCCGGTTCGAAGGCAAATGTGATAGTGCGTGCATACATCTCAGTAGCCCTCTTAAAGGCGATTTTTCTATGGTTGTACATATAAGTTGATAGGCCAAAAATGAATTGACCCATTGTGATGAATTAATTGATTAATTAGTGAAGTTTATTAATTAATCAAATTAACATGCAAACGTGTGGTAGCACAAACAAATCACCAATTTTACTAAGTGCAGCAGAAAATAAATTGACACGGTGATTTGTTTATGAATGGGAAAAACCTACACAGCAAAAACCCCACCAGGTGATTTTAAGGTCACCACTCTCGAGAATCCATTATTATCACAACAAGCAGTTACAAGTAAAGGAATCCCAATACCATATACCAACCTATAGTTGAACCCTTACCTTAATGTACAATTGGACTTGTTCTGTAGTGACAATCTCTCCTTCTAATGCACAACTCCTAGTACGTGACTAACCAATTACGTGGATCCCAATACACAACTTTAATCACCAACTAAAGAAGGTTGTTGGCTGCAAAGTTCTTCAGTTCATCACACGATGAAGATCGAGAAGATGCTTGGTCACAAAACCCTACGGTGTACAAACACAACAACTTCTTCACAAGAATGATGAACTAGGGCAAATTCTGTCTCCGATCACAATTTGCTTGAACAAAACTTTGCTTAACACTTGTGCAACTTGTGTTCCCTTTAACGGATTGGAGGAAAATAGAATAGAAAAATCTGTTTTTCTTAAACCTCGACAGATAGCTATCTGTTGAGATACTGTCAAGCCACGGGGCTGGAACAGCTCTTCAAGCTAGATAGATGCTAGCTGTCGAGCTAGCTATCAAGCTTTAATGACGGGCACTTTCTCAGTTGAATCTTGGACAGAGAGCTTGAAACAAGGTTACTTGAAGTATTAAACACATCCTAGATCTACCCAAATACAAGTAAAGTGCGTTTTGTCAAAGGATTAGCCAATTACATAAAATAGTGACGTATGTTCCTAACAAGTGAATCACATATGTCCTAACAATCTCTCATTTTGGTAATCCATGACAAAACCACAACAAACAAATGAGATATGAGAGAAGTGATAAATCACTCAACTCATATTCACTTGTTACGTACAATAAAATATATCCTAACACAAACTCTTGAAAAACTTTGCAAGAAGAGAGTATATGGCAAGTAGACTTTGACAACTTGTGTTTTTGAAACACTTTAAACAAAACTCATCAAGGCATCTTAATGTGAAATAGAAATAATAGATTGCATACACTATATAAGAACCATGTGTATAAAGAAAGAAAAGAAACAACACATCCAAGGATAGGTGAAAAGAACAACATACATCAATATATATAAAAAATATAAGTATAATGTATGTCAAAGTAGTCATAAGACCAGTATACAAGATATGATGTATCTGAAATAGAAAGAAAAGAAAAATACATCAAATCCTCACTACATCCCTTAATGTGTACTCTCCCCCCAACAAAAATCTCTTATACTAACCCTCCCCCTAACTATGACTACTCTCATAACCAAAACTACTCCCCCTTTTTGTCACGAGTGACAAAGGGTAAGAGTATCAAGTAGACATCTCGTCAGAGTTGGAAGAGCTGGCATCTCCATTATCACCATCATTATCGTCATCGGAATCGTCATCGTCCTCGGATGCCTCAGGTGCCTCAGGAGGAGGAGAGAGAGACTCCACAAAACCACCACGGCGAGACTGCTGTCTAGCAATACGGCTGACACAGGTGTTCACCTAATACAACTCAATAGAGATTGTATCGAGGTGAGCATCCATGCGCTGAAGCTGCGCCATGATCGTGACAAAAGTCACACCTCCCGCTAAAGTAGAGGAAGCGGAGGTGGATGGAGCTGAAGGAGTGGGAGGAGCTATCGTACCGGACCACCTCAAACGAAATTACGCCTCGCTCTGTTTAACGGTAGCATAGTCAATGGCACACATAATGGGGAAGTGGTTAAATGGGGGAAAAGGAATAGAAAAATAGCATAAAATCCATGTGATAGCTAAAGGGAAGATGAGCTTATCACGGGTCGTTGTATCCCTATGTACATCTATAATAGAAAGAATAAAATGTGAAGGAAAATCTATAGTGAGATGCTCTAATGAAGAAAGCAAAAATCGAGCATAAGGCTCTGTGATAGAGTTATAGAGAGAAAAAGGGTGCAAAACAAAAGTCATCACCATGTTCATGAATCTATGACCTTTAGCAAAGGTTAAACATGGTGTAAACTGATGATCACCCCAATCAAAAGGGTACTCACAGAAAGCAGAAATCATCTCTTCTTTGGACACAGTCCTCGAATGCTCACAATCGGGGTAGGCAGGATGCTCTACCCTAGGAACATGGAGCACATCAGATACCAACTCTGGTATGATAACTATGCGCGTACCTTGAATGCGAGTATGAGAGAGAGGTATTGAAGAATTAAGCCCATGCATGTTGGAGTAAAACTCTTGGATTAGGATGGAAGGACAGGTGACTGAGATGTCACATAGTGACTCCCAACACTGACTATGAATGACAGTGGGTAGGTTAATGTCGGAGAAGCCCAACAAAATGACTCGGTGTTCAGAATAAACATCTCGTTGAGAAAATTTCTCCAAGAAGTCCTTTCAAGCATCCTCATCACGGAATTGAACAGAAGAGGGGGTAGGATCAGAAGAAGACGATGCCTCGGAATAAAGAGGGTTTCGGGACGAACCAGACTTATGTTTCAGTGCCATTGATGCACTAATGTAAACTATAGAGAGAGGGGGAAGAAAGAAATACTCAGAAAAGTCCCAAACAATTCAAATATACAAAAATATATTGAATGTAAGGTACGTATGCATGAAAATGCACGAGCATGTGACATGTAAAGATAATTGTATCATGGGCTTAGCCCAATCCAAACCTACCAACACACAATTAGTTGAAAACATCTAAATGCATTGAACAGTTTTAGATCCCTTAAAACACAACCAGATTGAGTAGCCTAGTTAATTAGCCAAGTTGTTACTTAGTCAAATTAAGCAATTCTAGGTTAAAACAATCAAACAATCACATCAAGAATATATAGTAGCGGAATAATAAATAACACAATGATATGATCACCTAGGAAACCACACGGTAAAAGCCTGGGGAGGATTTGACCCACCGATCCTCAAGGCAAACCTGAATCCACTATGAAAGAATCGAAGTTCATACAAAAGGACTTACAAGCTCCCCGCTCGGCTTCCTAATGCTACCCACCAGTAGAACTTACTGGCATGACCACGTGCAAGCTCAGAATCCATGAACTCCTTCTTTCTTGGATTCTCTAATCAGCTACAAGCACCCATGCTTGATATTCTTTAAGCTTCAATGGTAGCAACCGAGTTGATCATTAAGATGTTGAAGTAATCTCTACCTTGAAAACCCTAAGCTTTGTGTAAAGGAAAGCTCATCTAGATCTCACAAGAGATTTACACAAAACAGCAATGTATGAGCAACAATACAACTGGAGCAACTCTAAAAATGTGGCTAGGGTTTTTCTTTATATACCTAGGGTAAAAACAGAAAACCTAAAGCGTTTAATGAGTTAGGGCTGAGTTGAAAATTCTGCAGAAAATGCATTTGGTCCGTGATTCGATCAATCGGGCCTTTCCTTCGATTAATCGAGCTAGACTAAAATGCCCCAATGCATCTGCAGTCACTCGATTCCAACTTTACAATATTTTATCAACTTTGAGCAAGTCTAAACAAGACTAAACATATTGTTTTGATCATGGTTTGCCAATATTACACATTAGAGTTCTAAATACATAAAATCCTAAATCTTTAGAACCTAACATGCATGACAATACTATTATAATGCTTATGAGATGTAATGCACGAATTTTTTAAGATCAAATCTTCAAAACCCATCCCAAAAATTTCACAAAAACCTCTTTGATTTTGAAAAACCCCAAATTTTGCAAAAATCCTAAAAACTTAGGTTACAAAGTATGAAATGCATGAAAATGAGGGATTAGAGACTTACCAAGTGAGGAAAAACTTGATTAAGCTCAAAAATTGCTTGAGTAAGAGGTTAGGATTGAGTGAGAGAGGCTTGGGAGGTGAAAAGGCTAGATAGATCGAGAGAGAGATTGAGAAAATGAAGACTGGATCGAACATAACCCTTTTATAGAAGTTCAGTAATTCTCAACAGATGGAGGTGTTGAGAGTTGTCGAGCCAGGTGTCGAGCCTTAAAAGCTTCAACAGATGCAACTATCGAGAGGTGTCCAAAGGTGTCCATCGCAATACAAGCTCGATGGATCGAGCAGGTATCGAGGAGCTATAAAGAGACAAGAGATTTCTCGATCAATCCACCTAGCTATCGAGAGGTATCAAGATTGATATAAAAAATCAAATAAAGAGATCGATAGATAAGCCAAGTGTCGAGAGGTGTCGAGGAGCTGTCGAGATTGCTTAAAAACAGTTTTTCAAGAAGAGAAAAACACAGATATGAATGCAATCAAGCATACAACTCAACCAAGGATCCAAATATCATTTTGAACTCTCAAAATCTTCTCTCAACCAAAAAAAATAAGCACATAGATCCCAAAAACACACACACACACACACAACAAGTCTAACCAATTTTATATTTCAAAAACAAGTTAAGACAGTTTAGTGAGCATACATTAACACATGTAAACCTTGTGACGGCCAAATCACATTGTACCTGCACATGTATCAAAAGTAGCAAAGAATATTGCGTGTTGTGTGTGAAAAATATCGCAAGATTGTATAAATGTATACATGTTATGACGATTTGAGATATGAGAAAATTACTTTAACTCACACACAATCATAACTGTTTGATGGGGACTATCACATTCGAGGTACATTCTATAACTCTCACATCTTCTAGAATACACGCTTGCAATCATATATAAAGCATATTTTTATTTTTGCTTTTATTTTTCTTTGCATATTTTTCTTTTAATAAGCATATCATGCATGGGCATATAAGAGATAGAAAATAAATACCCAATGATGTTAAGCATTTGACATTCCAATTTTGCTATGCCGAAGCACACAAATGTCATTTCATGATTGGCAGGCAACAGTGGTGAGATGGTTATTCATGCTTTTCTCTTAGGATTTTCTAGTCTTTCCCGTCAAAAAGAGTGATACGAGTGTTAAGTACAAGAGATCACTTAACCTTACTCATCACAAACACAAGCCACAAAGCTCACCTGCTTAGTTGTGTATAGAAATGCTTATCTTAGCTACAAATGATATAAAGTTTAGAAAACTTTGTTTCAATGGCCATCCAGGATACACAAGTATCAATGTACACAAAACACACACTGTTTTTGTATTTTTTTGAATTTTTGAATTTTTTTTTATATCAAAAACAAAACAAACAAAACTAAAACAAACAAAAACATGTTAAATAAAGCAAAGAATAAAAACTAGATTGACTCAAAACAATGAAGTAAAACACACAAGTAATGCAATCAAAAACAAGAAGGGGGGAGAGAGAAAAAGTGATAGAATCACTTGGAGCCCTTTTTCTTCCACTTCCACACCTTGGAAGAACTTTTTTGTCTAGCAAACCCTTGATCCAGCGATTAGGGGGAAAAATTGAAACTGTTCAGGTTCAAAAGGAACATGAGGGCTTTGAGAAGATCTCTAGGAGGAGCAAAAAGGGATGGAAATTGATTCTGGTTTTCCGATGCGATCATGTCGTTGCTCTGTTGAGTGGCTAGCCACTTATAGCAATTAGGTCGGGTATGACTAGCTGCTCCACAGTGATGACAGAGATGATGCTTCCTCTATTTAGGCTTTTGAGAGTTAGCCTTCTTAGCCCTAGGGTTTTTAGCTTCTTTTTTATCTTGCTTAAGGGGTGCTCCTAAGATAGATTTACCCTTGTCTATGTTCTCACTAGCTAGATTAGTTTTGACATTAGTGTTCTCATTTTCAACATTATTAGCAGGAGGAACAAAAACAGTAGCACTAGTAGAAGCAATACTAGGAGAAGAGAAATCATACCCTAAACCGGTTTGATCGTAAGCAGATTTCTAAAGATTGAGCATTTCATCGAGCTTAGCCTTTGTCCTTTCCAGTTGAGCTCTGACTTGGAACAGTTCTGCCTCAAGATTCTTGATCTTTTCAGCCAAGAAGTTATTCTTAAACCTCAGTGCCCCAATAGTTTGATTAGATTCATCAAACTTTGTGGAAAGCTCTTCATGCTCAAGCTCCACATCACTAAGCTTCTTGGTGGTCAACCTATACAACTTCTCATGCTTTTCCGAGGCCTTGTATAACTTTGCATAGGCTATGTGGATGTCATTTTGCTCACATTTTATTTGGAGGCTATCTAGTGGCCATACTGTATGTCTCTATAGTGGGTTAACTAGCCGCCGCGCCGTATGCTCACATCCTATAGTGGGTTAACTGTGGGCCACGCCGTACGCCTCACCATCACATGGTTATCAAGTCTCTAAAAAGGGTTTTCGAGTTCCCGCCCTATAGCGGGTTGACTAACGGCCACACCATATGCTCTTATTTTCTTTGGAGGCAATCTAGTGGCTACACCATACATCTCTATAGTGGGTTAACTTGTGGCCGTGTCGTATACTTACATCCTATAGCAGGTTAACTAGCGGCCATGCCGTATGCTCGCATTTTATTTGGAGGCTATCTAGTGGCCACGCTATACGTCTCTATAGTGGGTTAACTAGCGGTCGTGCCATATGCTCACATTTTATTTGAAGGCTATCTAATGGCCATGTAGTATGTCTCTACTATGGGTTAACTAGCGGCTGTGCCGTATGCTCACATCCTACAGCAGGTTAACTAGCGGCCACGACATATGCTTGCATTTTCTTTGGAGGTTATCTAGCAGCCAGCTGTATGCTCACATTTTCTTTGGAGGCTATCTAGCGGCAGTGCCATACATTTCTACACTGGGTTAACTAGCGACTGTGCCATATGCTCACATCCTACAGCGGGTTAACAAGCTGCCGCGTCATACACTCACATTTTCTTTGGAGGCTATCTAGTGGCCATGCCGTATGTCTCTAAAGTGGGTTAACTAGCAGTCGTGTTGTATGCTCACATCCTACAGTGGGTTAACTAGCGGCTGCACCATATGCTCACATTTTATTTGAAGGCTATCTAGTGGCCACGCCATATGTCTCTACAGTGGGTTAACTAGTGGCCACACTGTATGCTTACATCCTACAACGGGTTATCTAGCGACCACACCATATGCTCGCATTTTCTTTGGAGGCTATCTAGCGGCCATGCCGTATGCTCATATTTTCTTTGGAGGTTATCTAGCGGTCATGCCGTACATTTCTACAGTGGTTTAACTAGTGACTATGCCATATGCTCACATCCTACAATAGGTTAACTTGCGGCCGCGCAGTATGCTCGCATTTTCTTTGGAGGCTATCTAGCAGCCCCGCCATTCGTATCTATAGTGGGTTAACTAGCAGCCGCGCCATATTCTTACATCCTATCTCGAGGTTAACTAGTGGCTGCGCCGTACACCTCACCATCACATGCTTATCAAGTCACCAAAAGGGGTTTTCGATTTCCTGACCAACAGTAAGTTAACTAGCAGCTGTGCCATATGCTCTCATTTTCTTTGGAGGCAATCTAGTGGCCGTGCCATATGTCTCTATGGTGGGTTAAGTAGTGGCTGCGTTGTATGCTCACATCCTACAGCGGATTGACTAGCGGCCACGCCGTATGCTCGCATTTTCTTTGGAGGCTATCTAATGGCCACGCCATACATCTCTATATTGGGTTAACTAGCAGCTACGTCGTATGCTCTCATTTTCTTTGAAGGCTATATAGTGACCATGCCATACATTTCTACAGTGGGTTAACTAATGGCTGTGTCGTATGGTCACAACCTACAGTGAGTTAACTAGCATCCGCGCCACATGCTCGCATTTTCTTTGGAGGCTATGTAGTGGCCACGTCATACGTCTCTATAGTGGGTTAACTAGCAACCATGCCATACACCTCACCCTTACATAGTTATCGAGTCACCAAAAAGGGTTTTCGAGTTACTGATCTACAATGGGTTAACTAGCGATGGTGATGTATGCTTACATTACATCTCGAAGTTAACTAGCGGCTGCACCATATGCCTCGCCATCAAATAGTTATCAAGTCACCATAAAGGGTTTTCGAGCACTTGATCTATAGTGGGTTAACTAGTAGTCGCGTCGTATGCTCGCATTCCATCTCGAGGTTAACTAGTGACCGTGTCATACGCCTCGCCATCACACAATTATCAAGTCACCAAAAAGGGCTTTCGAGTTCCTGATCTACAGTGGGTTAACTAGCGGCCATGCTGAATGCTCACATTTCATCTCGAGGTTGACTAGCGATTGCGCCATACACCTCGCCATCACATAACTATCAAATCACTAAAAAGATTTCAGGTCCCTAATCTACAATGGGTTAACTAGCAACCACGCCGTATGCTCACATTCCATCTTGAGGTTAACTAGTGGCTGCGTCGTTTTGCCTTACCATCACACAATTCTCTTTGTATGATCCAATTCCAAGACTAACTTGCGGCCACGGCGTACGTCTCACTATTGCCACTATTCTCGACTACCAGGTTAGTCCCCTTATCCATGTCCCGCATTTTATTTCCAGCATCTAAATTTCCACACGTTTGCAATCATATATCAAAAACAAAAATATATGCATAATTTCCTAAGATAGCATGGCGTAAATAATGGCAAAAAAATATGCTTATGAAAACTCCAAAAATAAAATAAGCACTAGCATGCATCCCTAGTAGTAGTGCTGCTAACATTTCGTAGAAAAAATAAGAGAAGAAGGAAAAATAGACACTGACCTCAAATGCAGAGAAGACTGAAATAGTAGACTAAGGCTAAAAGATGGACCCGCTAAGCTCGAGATCGCTCTAAAGCTTTTTTGTAGAAGTGAGAAGTGAAAGAAAAATGAGAAATAAGGATGAAATGAGCAAAAAAAAGGGCCAAATAGGGGGCACCTTCTAAGGCCGTCAGGTAGGCCTAGCGGTTCTATAAGGGCTGTTAGGTAGCATTGACCAGGTCAACGTTGACCTGATAAAAAATAAAAAAATCCTCTCCTTTCTCCTCTCCCAGAGTTTAAAGACATGCCCGGAAAATATATCAATAGCAGTTGCAGCAAATCGGTCCAGTCAAATAAAGTTTGGTTTCTATCCATGAATAGTCTTCGCATGCCAATCTGGGAGGCAATAAAATTCAAAATCACGTTTGTTATCTAACACCTCTCATTGCACTTGGGATATCAGATAAAGAAGGGGCAGCTATTGATACCATATTTTGTCCGCCCTCGATTTGCGTGCCGGACCTTGAAAAACTCAAAATTATTATTTTTTTCTCCATAGGGTCACGAGAACATCCAGTGCGACGTGGCACAACCCGTTCAAACATCAAAGCACCCGAAGTGCCTTTTTTGGCTAAATGACCAAATTGCCCCTAGTCAACCCAAGGTTTGACCGAAGGTCATACAAGGTCAAAAACTTCACAAAACAATATTTTTCATATTTTTAACAACTTTGACCAAGTTTAACTCGAAGTCGATCTTAGGTGGGCCCAAAAACAATTTTGATCCAGCTGTCAGAACTGGTTGAAACCAATGTCATTGCGGATATTATTAAATTCTCATTCCAATGACTATTCTTGGGTTGAAATTGGAATTAGAACGGTCGAGATATCATGAAAACTAGGATGACGCATCGATCGATGCACCACTAAATTCCGAGAGCCATAACTTTTGATCCAACCGTTAGAGTTTTAAGATCCATACCTTTTCAGAAATAGAAAGACGAGATATTTCCAGGGTTGTCAAGATCAACTCAATTTCAGGCCTTTTGAAGCCAGCGGCCCTACAAGGGCCGCTGCCTCAAAGTGCATGCCATGGTTATAAATAGCCCCAGACAGCCCTCAGACCAAAGGGAGACCACATTTTCTGAGTTTCACTTTCTAGCTGGTATTTTTCTACACGTTTTTCTCTTTTCCAAACACAAAAAACCCACAAAAAACACCCATAAAACACATCGAAGCTTTTTGATTCTTCTCTCTTCACCAAAAACACAAGGTATTGTCCTTATATCCAATTTTCCTTTCCTTGGTTCTACACTCTGGATTTAGGGTTTAGGGGTGTGGATGTAACTTTTCTAGCTATCATCCACACCCCTAATCTTCTAAATCTTTTTCTAGCATTTGTCTTGCTATTTTTGCTTGATAACATGATTTATTGCTTTATTTAGCGTGTTTCTTGCTTTATTTGTGTTTCTAGCTAAGTTTCTTTGTTTTATGCCTTATGCCATGTTTCATGCTTTGATCCACTTCTGTACATGTCTATATGCTTGGATTCATGTTCTACCATGTCTATGTGCTAAGTTTCTACATGTTTACATGCATGTTTCCAAGCTTATGCATCTAGATCTATGTTTCCACATGCTTGTGTGCTTGGATCTATGCTCTCTACATGCTTTATGCTACTTTCCATGTGCTTGTGTGATCTATGCCATGTTCGTGTGACTACACCTAAGTTATGTTTGTCATGCCGTGTGCTATTGTAGCCCTTTTGTGGCTTCATCTTTTTTTTGTACGTTTTGGCCTAATGGTTAGGACCCAATCTAGACCCTGTGGTCTTTGTCATCGTCCATACTTTGAGGCCCATATCAAAGGGTTTGGATCATCCCCATTTTTCATGTCTGTGCTTAATTGCTTCTATGCTTTATGCTTGTGTTAGCATCTCTTGTTCTTGGCTTTGCCATGTTTGACGTCTTCTGTGGGCTTGATCTTGTTTGGTTACAACCGACGCCCATGAGGCCCTATTTGGGTGTAACCACTTGGGATGCATCTCCATGATGCCGGTTGCTTCATGCATACCTTTTTCCTTTTCCGTTCCGTGCGATGATATGCTTATCATGCTTGTTTGTGCGATCTATTGGCTTTATATGCATTTTTACACACTTGCTTACATGTCTATGCATGAGTCTTGCTTGCTAGCGTGTTACCCATGCTACAACACAATGAAGTTATGAACATCCGATCCAAACCTACATTTGTCCCTTGCGGACACCGCCTTTTGTTTGCTTTCTTATGTGTTCGCCTGATAGTCTTCTAGCTTTCTCGTTTGTTTGTGTATCCTGCTTGTCTTATCTCCTGCCACATGCTATGCTTGCCATATCTATCACGCTTATCTGCTTTATGCCTCCTTCATATGCACTTTGCATCTTTCCCTTCCATTACTTGTCTACTAGTTTCTTGTCTTTGCCTTTGCATATACACACATGAAGCATGGACAATTAGAGCTAGGGCACAGTCTCCCAAGCACAAACAAAAAGGGCACAAATACAAGCATGTGGTTAAGCACAGCAGCAATGTTCAGTAGATTTAGGAGTTTAGCCTTTCCCTTTGGTTATGTACTCTTTTAAACCCCTTTTTTCCTCCTCCCTTTCTCTCTTAGATGGGTTGTATTAGGTATATCACGCCATGTACCATTCATCCTTATCTCTAGAGTATGGTGACCTTGGTTTATTTTCCTACACTTATATTTTGGGCCATACTCTAGGGATGTAGGCATTTATATTCCTGCTCTGTGTTCTTACATTGTGCGGGATGTATGTATATATATACCTGCTCACCCCTTTCGGTGTGATCGTCATAGTCTGTGTCACTTAAGGTAAGTGATGCCTAATTTTCGCTACGAAATTCAGGTGACATTTCGCCAAATTTTCCCAGTGGAAATCTGGCACTTTGCTCGAATGCCTTAGGAAAGCATAGATTGGGACCATGCCCATTCAAAAGCCAAACCTCAAAGCCCCCATGCATGCAAAGCCCCGAAACCCAATGCCAAAATCATGTTTTTACTGCCAATTTCCAAAAATTAAGGTTTTATTAACACAAAGGACTGTCCTTGGATAGGTGTTTTTGGGGTTCTAACATCTTCTCAACACATAACCAAACTTTCGGACCTAAGAATCAAGATTTTTGGCCATCCACATTAGATTAGGAAAAATGTCATTTTTCTTAACCTTGGATTAGTAATAAAATCAACTAGAAACAAGTGACCAATCACACCTTAGAAAAACCCAATGATTGGTGGCAACTCCACTTACCTTTGGTAACCACCTAAAATTTGGCCCAGATTCCCGCCATAACACTAAAGGTAGACCTACCTTCCTCCACCGAGGGAGAGAGCACCCGAAGCTTCGCATGAACAACACCATCATCGAGAGGGGCCTCCAATGGGCCTCATGTGCGCGGGAGTTGTTGTCACGACGGGTGGTCGAACGAATGCCCATGACGATGGTTGCGGTTTTTCTGCCCCATGTTTTCAAGGCTGGGCGTCAACACTTACCTGCAATCTTTACACATTTCTCTTGATTTTCCTTATACTCTACCCTTTCTAATTCTATATCCATTGAGAAGGTCTTAGCCCAAACATATACCACACCCATTTTGAGTGTTGGGAGTTGTTTTAGAGCTCTTGGGAAGCATTGGGACATGCCATTTTATATGGTGTAAGCAATTGGTGTTAATTACAGGATCCAGAAAACTAGTGAAGACAAGGCTCAGTGAAGCTCGTTGGTATCTGGGACTTGAAGGGTCTAAGTATACAGGGTAGATTAGGCTTGGAGAGTCTATTTTGTAATGCTTGTACTCCAACTTATTCACTAGTAGATTGATTCGACTTGGACGGTCGCGGAAAGGTTTTTATGTCGAGTACTTCAGTTTTCCTCTTTGATTATACATCATTGTGTTATCCTGTGTTTGCATCATTCTTCCCTTACTCCTTGTGCTTTTACTTAATTGCTTTTTATGTATGTCCATGCATTGGGAAGTAGTCCGGGTTAATTGTGCATTGATTACTCTAAATCCGCATCTAGCAGAGTAGATTAAAAACAATTGAGCCGTAATTTAAAAATTGGAGGTTTTAATTAGCTCTAGTAGTTTACTACCAGGGGTTTAGATTCTTTTCTTCTTCATTTAGTAATTAATAATGCTTTCAAACCACTCAATGGCCGTTTTCCTTTTATTGAAGGCTTGAAGCCAAGTCCGTAAATTGGATAATCCAAGTCTGTTAATTGGATAATAGCTTTGTTTTTAGTACTACTTGCTTCACAGATCACTTTTGAACCATGTAGAGGTCTTTTTTCTTTTTACATTAAACCAATTGTGCGACTCCAATGAGTTCCGCATAGCTTTTCTTCACATACCAACAAAAGAGAGCACCCATGGCCTTCTCAATTTTAATTGTAATTTCAATGCGTTTTCTTGCTTTTGTCCTCATATTCATCGTGCCCGTGTGCCTCATTAACAGATGGCGTGGACAGGTGAAGGACATTTTTGAGCAGGTTCAACGGGATTTGAAGATCTTGGAAGCTATCGTGAAAGATATAGAAGAGGTTGCAGAATCAGCGAAAAAAATAGATGAGAAACCCAGTCAACTTAGGGATTCTCAACTAAAACCAGGAGCCACTGTACAACTATCTGATGCCGAGAGAGGCTGGTTTGAGGCAACCAAAACCCTGGTTGGCACGGTAAAGGATTGCAGTAAAACCTACCGGAGACTACATGAAATAAAATATTTTCTGGAATTGTTTTACTCTGGTTTTACTGGTTTCAAAAAAATTTATGACCTCAAGGCTGACTTGGGTTCGTGCAATTCTCTGATAAATGACCAACTTTGGAAGAAGACAAAAATCTGCAAATCAGTAGAGCAGTCAAGGTCTATTGTTAGAAGCCTGAAAGACAGACCAATAGAGGAGGATAAATCTTCCTTTTATAAACGAGCAAAAGAAGCTGTCTTTATTGAAAAGAAATTCAAAAGCCTGATGGATAATGTTAACCCAAATTTAGTGCCGGAAACACAAAAGGAAATAAAGTACTCAATCCAGTTACCACTGCATCTACTGAGTGCTTTCCTGCGAGATTTGGAAGGGCATACACTGGAAAGCGAAACAGAAAAGGCCTGGGTGAAAGAAGCAGAGGAGGTCATCTGCAAACTACAACATCAGATCGACCGCAAAACCACAGATCTATTGAAATGGCTTCCGTTTTCAGGTAATTGGATGATGGCAAAGTATCTCCCGAAAAGCTTTGAGAAGATTGAAAGACTGCTCTGGCTCCTCTTTTCAAAGAAGTATGAGCTTGATTTCACCTTTATCCGAAGAGTTCCATCAAAATCTGTTGATCGGACCCCACATCAGAAAACTCAGGCCAAAATCGATGACAAGGAAATTTTAGAAGTTCTAGACAAGTTTCACAAGCAGCTCAGTCAAGAACAACCCAAGGTAGCTTTTCGACTCAATGAGCTACCAGACTATTTCGAAAAAGTGCACGAACTTCTCAAAGATGCAAAACCAGTTGAAGGCATGGACAATTCAAGAATGGCTTGGAAGGATCAAATGAAAATCATTGTTAAAGATGCAATTTATTCTTTGTCTTCCTCCCAATCACAAAGCAGCAAAAGCAAAAAGGAGACAGATCCTTGGCTAAAGTTCTCTGCGGAAACTGCAAGATTGAAGAAAGCTCTCGATTTGCTTGCCATAAGCATAAAGATATTTCACATTGAACTAATGAGGGAGACAAACTGGGTGGTCGGCTTGGAAGAAGGCATACATGAAATCGTCTCACAACTAACCACAAACAGTGCTGAGAATTTCTCCACTCTCACCAGTGTGGGGATGGAGGGCATCACCAACAGTTTTGAGAATTTCTCCACTCTTTCCATTGTGGGGATGGAGGGCATCGGTAAGACAACTCTCGCCAAGATGGTGTTTAATAATAGAGCTATTCAGAAGCATTTCGATTGCAGATACTGGGTATCTCTACCAGATATAACAGATGATAAGACCGAACTCTTGAAAATATTAGGAAAAGAGGTGCTGCCAGCTAATGAGAAAGAGAAGGAAAAAGATTACTCTTACAAGGTGGTGAATGACTTTTTGAAAACTAGGAAGTACCTTCTAGTTCTGGACAAAATTCCCAACAAGGAAACCTGGGATACTCTAAAAGAAGCATTCCTAGATAACGGAAAAGGGAGCAGAATTTTGCTTACCACACGGGACAAGAGTGTAGCTTCACATGCTGGCCCAAGTTGCAAACCGTACCATCTTAGATTACGAACTAATGATGAGAGCCGGGCTTTGTTTGGGCAGATGGTGCTCTGTATGGATGAACCTTCTCATCCTAATGATGAAACCTCATCAGAATTGAAAAATCTTGTCAAAAAAGTTGTAAGAAGATGTGGGGGCTTGCCACTTTCCATCTTAAATCATGGCTATCTATTGTCCGGGAAAGAAGTGACCCCAGAGGACTTGTCAAGGGTGCTTGAGCATGTCAATCCTTACCAAAGACCATGGTCAGAAAATTTGGAAAAAAATAAAGAAGACTTGCATCTGTATCTAAGCCAATGTTTTTCTTACTTTGTGAAATTTCCGAAAGACTCAGAAATTTCTTCAAGAAGATTAGCAGCTTTGTGGGTTGCAGAAGGGCTTGTAGAAGTGAGTGATAATAAGCCTCTTAAATCTGTTGCAGAGAATTATTTGTTAGAGTTGATAAGCCGCAACTTGGTACAGATACTGGAGAGAAATATGAACGGGAATGCTAGGACATGTGTCTTACCTTGTACTCTCAGAGAAATCTGGTTGCGAGAGTATCCAAGTTCTTGCTTAGATGAGCAAGTAATTTATTATTTTTATGAAAATGATGTCAGATCTTGGCAAGGCTTTGGTGGTAGCAATTATTCACCGAATATATCACAAAGCTGCAAAAATCCCCAGTCCGTGGTCTGTTTTGATACTAGAGAAGGAGATAAACCTGGAGAAGAAATTGGTAACTACCTTAAGAAAGGCATTTCAAGAGGGCAGCTCTTACAGTTGAAGGTGCTTGATCTAGAACAAGCGTTCAAACCTCAGTTGCCAAAGAATATAGGAAAATTCAAACAATTAACGTATCTGGGGTTAAGGTGGACTTACCTTGAGAGTCTCCCAAAATCAATTGGCGACTTAGTGAACCTTGAAATATTGGATGTGAAGCATACTTATATTCGCATACTCCCTAGTTCAATATGGAGACTACAGAAACTTCAAAACCTGTATTTGAGTGATTTTTGTCGCAGCAAAATTGATCATCAACCAGAAAAGAAATGTCATCAACCCAATAGAAAATTTCTGCAAAATCTTCAAATTTTGCGAAGTGGATTTGTAGATGAAGACAATCCTCTGAAGGATGCCTTCAATATGATGACAAACCTTCAGATATTAGATCTGGCGTTCCAGTTGGAGTTGTCACAGCAAAAGGCATTGGCAGATAGGCTTGTGGAACTAAAGAAGCTTCAAGAATTGACGTTAAAATCAATCGATGAAATTAGTCAACCTCAAGATCTCTATGTGGATCACTTGTCAGGCCTCAAATATCTCTCATCCCTATCGCTGTTTGGAAAATTGAATGATCCATCCACCATCATAAACACTACTGCACTCCCCCAAAGCCTGACTGATCTTACTTTATCAGCCTCTGGCCTTTCAGATGATCCAATGCCACAGTTAGAGAAGCTTCACAAACTTGAGTGTCTTACTTTCTACTCTGCTTCTTATACTGGGAAAAGCATGTTTTGCTCTAAGGGAGGCTTCCCTAAGCTTCAAGCTCTGAAATTCATAATGCTTCAGGAATTGGAAGAATGGCATGTGGAGGAACAAGCAATGCCGACCCTCAAGAAGTTGGAGTTCCGATCTTGCAAGAAATTGAAGGTCCCCTCCGGGTTGATCCATCTCAAGACCCTTCGTGAATTGAAGTTAAAAATGATGCCACTTAATTTCACAAGACAAGTGGAAAAACGCAAGGAGCAAACCTGGGAACATATTTCTGTCTTTCCGGTCTTAATTATTGATTTGCAGTAGTCAATGCTGAACGGAACTCAAGCTCCTGTCTATGTTATTGAGGTTGTCTTTCTTTTTACATCTCTGTTCCTTTTGATTATTCAGCTCTTTAAACAAGTTATTATGATTTTGACATTGCAATTTGTATCTACAGATTGTCCTTCCTTTCGTGTCTCAAGCAACTGTTAGGGTCTCCATGAATGAGGGTACTACGGTATTTGACCAATAAATGGCATATGCTTGCAATGCAAATGACTGGAATAAAATTGCAAGCTTTGCTGCAAAAAAGTGCTACTCTGTGTCTGTGTGGTTCATTTATTTGTTTGTTTGTTTTGTTTTGTTTTGTTTTTTTTTTTTTTTTTTTTTTATCGGTTGGTTCTAAGGCATTTGATCAATAATATGTAGCTCATATCCATGACCATAAAAAAACAGTCATTCCTCACTATGCAGATGACTGCAATAAATTGGGGGTGTCATATTTTTTCTCCAGAAAAAAAAAATTATATTTGTTAGTGATTATTGTACTATAGTGGCTATCATTGAATAATTATCCAATTTGTTGTGCCAATTGTCCTTTGCCTTTGGTAAGACAAGTAGCTACCACATGTTTTGAGTTACTAGTTGCTAATGTGCGCAATGCATTAGAGATTTAAAGAAAAAATGCAAATATTTAATAGCTAATGGAGGAAATTCAGATTTATTGTTTTAATGCTAGAACCAACGACTTTGTAGTTCTTCACCATTCCCATAACAACCAAATGCATAACAGAAAGGTTAACATAAGTATGTGTCCAGCAGCCGTTTTTCAGTTTAAATTATCAAAATCAAACCATTATACATATTTCAATTGCATTTTCATAGTCATAGTCTAATAATCAATGAATAAAAGAAGAAGAGATGGGGGGGGGGGGGGGGGGTGTGGGGTGGGGGGAGGTGCGGCTGTTGTGAATTTATTCATTTCATAACAACTGGAAAATAGAAAGCTAACGTCAAGCATTAACAAAATGCCATCCAAATTTTAATACAAGTTTATATGTTTTTCAGTATAAATGATCAAATCCACCAATGTATCAATACTCTTCCACCAATTTATTAATACTCTTATGACATTCTCGCACTTCACTCCAGTAAAAGATGACTTCAACTAACGATGGAGACTTCTTATTTATTTATTTATTTATTTTTCATTCTTTTGTCTTTCCTATATATTATTTAGAATTAAAAAACAAATTCAATCGAGTAGTTTGTAGATATTAGATAGTAAGATTTTCTTTTTAGGCCAAATTAAAAGTGACAAATTGGAGTTAAATATGTGGTCATTTTGGCCATATTTATTATCAAATAATCACTTTTTTTTTTTTTTTTAACTAATAAATTGAATCATGAATATCTCAGTTGAAAACATCTGAAGTTCCAATTGATCTGCTAAGCTCTTACTAGTCCTTGATCACACGCCTTGCAAGCAGCAGCAATTGCTAAATTTACATCTTTAATGTCCCCTTTAGCAACATGTGCACTCACGTTGATTGAATTGGTTTTGATTGGAAAGTTTTTTATACTATTAGTCTGCATTGATTGAATTGATTTTGATTGGAAAATTTTTTACCTTCCACCCATCCTTATGGAAGGAAGAAGTACCGTACAAGTTAGAATTCATTGGCGCTACCAATATGCACATGATGATGGGAAGTTTAACTGGGAAGTTTATTTGATGCTGTGAAAGTTCAAATAGCGTGTAAAACACTAATGAACGTTTAAACCCCCAAATACAATATTACCAACACAAGCTTATAATCAAACAATAAATGTGCATAAAATAAAATATAAACTATAACCAAAATGGTAACACATTCTAAACCATAATTAATAACCAACACAACAATAATTAAAAGGTAAAGAGAAAAGGAAGAAAGATGCAAACACAAAGATAACACGGCAATGTGTTATTGAAAAGGAAATCGAAGTAATTAACATAGCGATGTGGTAACACACTTTAAGCCATAATTAATAACCAACACAACAATAATTAAAAGGTAAAGAGAAAGGGAAGAAAGATGCAAACACAAAGATAACACAGCGATGTGTTATCGAAGAGGAAACCAAAGTACTCAGCAAAAAACCTCTCCGCTGCCCTCCAAGTAGTCAATAATGCACTAGAGAACAAAGTAGGGATAAATGAATAGTAGAAGACCCTCCAAACCTAATCTACCCAGTGCATATAAGTCCTCCAAACTTCTTGCTCCAACAGGGTTATGCCGAACCTTGTCTTCTCTAGCTTACCAAATCCCGCAATAACCCATTGCATCAACCAAAATGAATTGGTCCCTTCTGAACTGCTTCCCAAGTACCAAAATACCTCCTCACTGATATGGGTATGGTGAGATAAGGATTTGGCTAAATGTACCTCTTAAGGATATGTCAATGGAGAGGGTGAGAGTAGAAGAATTTGGAGAATCAAAGGACGAAAATTGTGGATGAGTCAATCTTGTTTTTCTCTAGGGTTTCTCTCTCAAAATTATCTCTGAAAGCTCTTTACATTTCGTGGGTATAAGGGTAGTAGGGTGTAAGAGGAATGCGAAAAGTCATGTTTCAACCGAACAGGGCATTCTAGCAACTCAGCCTTGCGACTAGAACGAGTTGCGAGTTTGAGTGGCAAGCTAACTGCCTAACCAGACTGGAAGTTTTGTCCTGTAGTGCTCCAGCTGTCGTGACCCTTCAGCTCCCCCTGCATGCTTCACACGTGTGACATTCTGGCGACTAGCCAGTTGTGAGCCTGTCGTGAGATCCAGTCGCGAAACTCCTTTGAGTTGCACACATCTTGAGTTTTTTTCACACACTCTCGCACACTACCCTTACATAATTCCCACCTAAATACAAGGTATCTAATTGCTGAATTACAAGAAAATTTGGCACATAATAAAGCCAACACATGATTGAATAAATTCAACCTTACAATCTCCCCCTTTGGCTATTTCATGACAAAACCCTATAACAGACTCTAGACTTAACATGTGAGTTAGGAACAGTTGCCAAAACTTACTCACACCTAGCTCTAGAAACTGTGAATCTCTTGAATCATACGAACAAGTATTTCCTGAAAACAACAACACAAGACGATCATTGTAAGCAGAAATCTTGAAATGCATATGGAGCAAGCACAATGCAATCAAGTAGTGAAGATTAAAGCATTAAGCATGACTTGACCAAACATGAACAATCACTATAAATAGTGATCACAATGATCACCCACACAAGGAATGAACATTCGGACATACAAGCTAATAAGCTCAATGCAAAGTATCATTTGCATGTACAACACTCAATTGATACAAAAACACAAGGTAATTGCATCAATGATATAAAATCTAACAAGGGTACAAGAGTGAAGTACAAAAGAAAATGCATAACATTAACTAAAAGTACTAAGCTACAAAGAAAATGTACAAAAAAAAATACTGAATAGAAACTGAAATAATTAAACCAATGTACCAAAAGCTTATAAAACAAAAGCACTGTAACCATCCAAGAGTTATAAAAACTATAAACAACAAAAACCATAAACAGCATAAATTTGGAATGCTAAAAGTTTCTCCCCCTCAAAATGATGCTCCCCCTCAAGAGGTACTCCTATTCCATATCTCCCCCTTTTTGACTGGAATGGCCAAAGGGCTACTGCTATGTAGTAAAGCTGTCAAACTTTGCTGAAAGCAAATTCAGCTATTCTTGGATAGTAGTCAGCCTGTCAGATTGCTCATTTTGGACATCTCGTTGCCCGTTAATCCTCTCAAGGATGATCTGAAATGCATCTGAAGATACTGCAGAAGATGATGAAGCTCGGCTCCTTTTACCACGGCTTCGTGAACTTGGGGTTGTGTTTTTGCTTCTGTCTTAGTGTCCATGGATTCTCCTTGTACTTGATCACCATCATCTTCATCACCTGAAAGACAAACTTTGATCCATGCAATTGTTAGAGCATTTATAGCTGGAGAAGTGGGCATGAGACTGGTGTCTTAGGGAATTTCCACACCTTTTACTCAAAAGAGTCGCATAAGAAGACTAGGGAGAATTAGTTTTTCCCTTGAAGTTGTCCCTGTTTCATCAGCAATTATGAAGTATGCATGAGCACTAATATCAATGTAAGTATTCTCCCGAAGCTTCATGAGAAAAATGGCTCTAACATTACTGATGGTGGTCATCTTCTTCACCGGGTATAGGTTGAACATCATAATGTATGTAAGACATCAAAGATTCGGTGGAAAAGCTGTTGTGTTGAGACATCTACCTTCTTGAACACCACCGATATGGGATTGAACCATTTCAATGGAGAGCATTCTATCTTTGAAGTGCGTGAAATCATGCTCTAGATCCTCAAAGCCAAGAACATCATCAATATCCTCCACGTCAATGGTGAACTCATGGCCCCTAATCCAACAATCGATTTCATCCTCTCGTAAAATGGCATTGGCATAGAACTCTTGAATCAAGGGTTCACACACTGCAGGGAGATCACCAAGAAGCTTGTCCCAACCTCTATCTTGAAAACAACCTGGGATAAAGTAATCCTTCAAATCGGTCAAGTCCACAAATCGCTCTGGGATGATTAAAGCCTTTATGTAGAACTAATTGTATCTTTCAAAGTGTTGGATAGAGTAGAATCGAGTATTGTCCATTTTATTCCTTTTGTCAGCACGATGTGCCGTAGTCTTCTTCTTTGGAGTCATCTGCAAAAACATAACAGCAAAGACCACAACACAAAGCACAACATATGGAAACACCAAAGATTAGTAACAAGTTAGTAGCAATAAAATGGTCTAAGGATAAGGCCAAAGATTAAACTAAAGCATAGTTCAATAGTAGCAAGACATGAGAGAACACATAGCATTAAGGCACAATAGAGATTAGGCATTAATTCCTCAAACATATCAAAGAGTGTGTGTGTGTGTGTGTGTGTGTGCAAAGAACACCATGTATAACCTAGGGCATATTGCAAAACACATAACCAGAGATGCATTTTACAATCATTGTATTCCATGAGTTCCCTACAAACATTGTCTTCCATCAAATCCTCAAAAATACAAGAAGATGTCAATGAGGCATTTACCCATGGGTATGATATGCACAACACAACACAAATAAGGTATACTACTCAAAGATGAGAACCAAACATGAAAACATGTATAATATGCATCATACTATCAAAAACTAACAAAACCTATTCATCAAACTCAACCAAATATCCAAAAAACCATATTCAACATCATATTTTTGAAACTCAACAAAAAACACAAAATCTAAGAAATCAAAGGCTAGAAACATGAAAGACTTTGAGGAAAATAAAGAACCCATACCTTTTCTTGAAGATTGGTGAAGAGATGATGAAGAAAATGGAGTTTTTGAGAATGAACACAGTGAGTTTGGAAGAGGGAGACAATGAACACTCACAATATGCAAGGGAAAAATGAAAAGTTTTTGAAAAATGCCCTAAAAATAACCCTCAATGTGCAAAACACACATTTTTCGCAACTGGAATGAGTCGCGAACAAGTCGCCAGTGCAAGTTGCCAAAAACCTGTGTGACAAAATTTGAAAAAAAAAAATTTGTCTAAGTGTTTTTCGCAACTGGAAGGTCCACTCGCAAGTAAGTCATGACGGGAGTCGCCAAACATTTTAAGTAAACCTTGCGACTGGAGCTTCCACTCGTAAACTAGCCACCAAACTGAGTCGCGAACATCCTAAAAACCCAAATTTTTGAAAATTTTCTAAGTCTTTTTTGCGATTGGGGCCTTGACCCGCCAGAGAGTCGCCAAGAGCTTCTATGTAAGCTTGCGACTGGGGGCTCGTGACTTGCTTGACCCGTGAGGCAGAGTCACCAAAACAGGGCTGCAAAGTTTTTGAAATTTTTGAGATTTTTCAAAACAAAAACACTTTCCAAAAACATTTAAAACACTCAAAAATCTTTTTGTGTTTGATCAACATATAATTGAGTATGTGCAGCACATTTAAACAAGTACAATCACACATATGAATAGGGCATTCATTGAACATAGATGTAAGGTTGAATTTATTCAATCATGTGTTGGCTTTATTCGGTGCCAAATTTTCTTGTAATTTAGCAATTAGATACCCTGTATTTAGGTAGGAATCATGTAAGAGTAGTGTGAGAGAAAGTGTGCAGAAAACTTAAGATGTGTGCAATTCAAAGGAGTCTCGCGACTGGATCTCACGACTAGCACACGACTGGCAAGTCGCCAGAATGGCACATGTAAGAAGCATACAAGGGGAGCTAAAAGGTCATGATAGCTAGAGCACTACAAGACAAAACTTCCAGTCTGGCCAGACAGTTAACTCGTGACTCAAACTTGCGACACGTTCCAGTCATAAGGCCAAGTCACCAAAATGCCCTGTTTGTTGAAAAATGACCTTTCGCATTCCTTATATAACCCACTATAAATACCCTTATACTCATGAAATGTTGAGAGCTACTAAAGAGATTTTTTAGAGAGAAACCCTAGAGAAAAACAAGATTGACTCATCCACAATCTTCATCCTTTGATTCTCTAAATTCCTCTACTCTTACCCTTTCCATTGACATATACATTTAGCCAAATCCTTATCTCACCATACCCATATCAGTGAGAAAGTATTTTGGTGCTTCGAAAGCAGTTAAGAAAGGACCAATTCATTTTGGTTGATTCAATGGGCTATTGCGAAATCTAGTAAGCTAGAGAAGACAAGGTTCGGTATAACCCTGTTGGAGCAAGAAGCTTGGAGGGTTTAGGTGCACTGGATAGATTAGGCTTGGAGGGTGTTCTGCAATTCATGTATTCGAACTTCATTCTCTAGTGGATTATTGACCGCTTGGAGGGCGGCGAAAAGGTTTTATGCCGAGTACTTCAGCTTCCTCTCCGATAATACATTGTCGTGTTATCTTTGTGTTTGTATCTCCCTTCCCTTTCTCTTTACTTTTTAATTACTGCTATGTTGGTTATTAATTATGGTTTAGAGTGTGTTACCAATTTGGTTATAGCTTATATTTCATTTTTCGCACATATATTGTTTGATTATAAGCTTGTGTTGGTAATTTTATATTTGGGGTTCTAAACATTCATAAGTGTTTTACACACTCTTTAAACTTTCAATTAGTATTAGAGCAGGTACACTTGTTTTGGTTTCATTACATAAGTGTGATCCTTGACCCCTTTGGATGCCTTTATGCATGTTTTGGTTGATAATGAATGTAATATGCCACGTGTTTGTGAAAATGCCTCTATGAGTGATAATCCTCATGATTGTGATGCTAAGTTACATGAATCTTTGAGTATTGTTAATATTTCTAACATCAAACTCTTGAAGAAAAATGCTAAGAAGTTTCAAAAGAATTTGAGCAAGTTATTTTGTGGAAATGATGATTTGATTGCTAAGCTCAATGAATCCAACAAATTGGTTGAGAAATATAAGAATCTTGTTGAAAATTCTCTTGAAAAGCTGAAAGAGTTTGAATGTTTGAATATGGACTTGAATGCTAAACTTGTTTTGTCTAACAAACTTGTTGATGAGCTAAAATGTGAAAATAAATATCTTAAGATGCATGCCAAGTGTTTGATTGCTAAACCTACTGTTAAAAATGATGAAAATATTTGTTGCAATCATGTTGTGGTACCCAATTTTGTGCCTATTGTGCATTCTACCTTAAAGGACAAATCGATGTATATTCCTCCACACAAAAGAAAACAAAAAGTGGAGAAAAAGGCTCTTTAGCCTAAGCCTTTGATTAGGTCCCATCCTAGGGAATTGAGTAGATCTAAGTTTGTTCCTAATTGCCACCATTGTGGTGTGATTGGTCATATAAGACCTCAATGTCCAAAGTTGGAGAGAGAGCAAAACAATGTTGCTAGATCCCTCCCTAAAAGGCCTAGTGAGAGAACAAAACAATGTTGCTAGATCCCTCCCTAAAAGGCCTAGTGGACCTAAACTCATTGTTTGTCACCATTATGGTGCTTTTGGTCATCTAAGACCTCATTGCTCTAAGTTTCATGCTCTTAAAAGAATCAAAAGAAAAGAGAAACTTGAGCGTTTTGGAAGTGCTAAAAAGGGTAAACCGGTTTTGAGTGAAAATTTCATGTTGTTAAAGAAAGTTTTTAATGTTCTTAACTCCTTGTCTATGTGCATCTCCAGTTATCATTCTTCCAAGCCTCATCTCACTTCTCATGAGATACTCATTCCAAATAATCGATCCATTTGGATGAGGAAGGGTTCCTATGGTTGAGCTTTTGCTCTTTTAGTCCTTGATCTAATTCTTTCGATCTTTGAAGGACCCCTCATGCATTGAATGTCATATCTTCATGCATTTTGTACATCTTGCATTTCTTTGTATGCATTGCTTTTGTTTTGATGTTACTTTTAAGTTTTAGTTTTGTGTGAGTAAAAAATCCAAAACCACATAAAAAGAGAAAAATTCAAAAAGTTTGATCATATATGTTTGAGCACATATCACATATGAGTTTGATCATATATGTTGTAAATTGTTCTTCAAAGTTGTCATGAATGATTAGTCAATAGTTTTGTTTATATCTCTTCCCACTCATTTATTTATTTATTTTTTTTTTTTTCTTAAAGAGCTCAACAAGTGTTAAATCTCGAAAAGAGATAATGAGCTACAAAAGCCATCGCACATACTAGTATTCGACTAGGGAAAAAGGAAAGTGACTTGTAATGAAAATGTATGATGCCCAAAAAGCCAAAAGTTTGTTCATCAAATTGAAATATAAAAAATTTCAGGCATTGATCTCAAAAAGAGATGTAAAGATAAAAAATGATCAAATGTTATGAATTGTAAAGAAGCCAAATGAAAAGTTTCAAAGATATGTAATCATTTTCTTGTGAGAGGTCATATATGTTCATTTCTATAATTGAGATAGACCACTTGACTTAGTACTATTTGTGTATGACTTGATTGAATTGATCATTGAAGCTTCACTCTAGACTAAGGACTATTCCACATTTGATGCACACACGCAACACACATGCCTAATGTTCAATGAATGTCTTATTCATTTTTTGATTGTACTTGTTTAAATGTTATGCGTGTGTGCTCAACTATATATGGATCAAACAAAAAGATTTTTGATCATTTTATATGTATTTGGAAGTTATTTTTATCACTCTCTGTGTTCATGTTTAGTTCTTACTTTGTTTTTCATTGTTTAAACATGTTCTGTGTTGAAAAACAGGTGTAAGAATTTTTGGCTACTCATTCTAGCTACTCTCGCGAGTAGCGAGTTTTGGCTACTCATTTTGGCAACTTGCCTAGTCACGCAACCCCAGTGGTGAGTTCATCTAGAAGCTTTCGCGACTCACTCACGACTCATTTGCAACTCGCGAAAATTTTTCCAACTTAACTCGCGACTCTCTAGTCGCAAAATGCCCAAAAATAGCTTTTTAAAGAGCTTTTCGTGGAAACCTATTTTAAACCTCTTCCATCCTCTCTAAAACCCCTCTTTCAATATTTTTACATCAAAAACCAATCAATTTGAATGGTTTTTCATTCCATTAACATCTCTAAGGTATTTTAAAACTCTTTTCCTTGATTTGGATCCTTAGATCATGTATTGAAGAGTTTTTGTACTTTTGGTTGGGATTTTCATCATAAAGGTTGGGAAACTTAATTTTTGTCAAATTTTTGTATGGGATTGGTTTCTTTTGATGATTTTCTTTGGATGTTGGCCCTTTGTGGCAAAAAGAACATGTATTAAGGGTGGATTTCATGATGTTCATGCATTATTTTACATTGTTGTTCATAGTGTGCACGCTAAGTGTTTGATAAAATGCCTCTTAAGTATTTTCTCATTTGTTTGGACTCCGATGAGTATCAAACTTTGGGGTTTCTCATGTTTCCTCATTAGGAACATGTTTGGATCATTGGTTGTGTATTTAACACAACTTGCCCCACATGTGCATTTTCCATGCTTTGGTTAGGCATTGCACATAGCCACCTCTTGCACACACCTTTGATACTCTTGTGATGCGTTGGTTTATACATTGTTTCTTCATCCTAGCATGTCATATTTACCTTATACTTTGTAGCATTTTGTTTTGTCTTTTGTTTGAGCTTCATTTCTCATTCATCTTGCCCCCATGCATCATTATCCTTGTTCATACCTTCATCGTTTGCCCTCTTTTCCCCTTGACCCTTTTGCCTATTCGTGTCAAAAAGGGGGAGAGTATACTCTAGAGTAGTATACTGGAGAGTTTTGTGATTTCTGTATGACTCTTGTGCATATTCTTAGGGGAAGAAATTTTATTTCTTGTGCACATTTGTAAGGGGAGAGATATTCCATAAGGGAGATGCATATACCAAGGGGGAGAAGACATTGTGTTAATAAGAAAACTTTTTTTTTTTTTGTGTTTCTTTATGTTTGTTTTCCTGTTTGCTTTATTGTGCTTTGAGTTATGTTTAGTATCTATGCATTTTTGTTCTCATTGCATCGTGTTTGTGTGTTCGACATGCATACATCCTTATGCTATTGTGCTTCATTGAATGCATGTTCGGATGATCATTTGCTTTGCTATGTGATCATTGTAGTCATTTCTTTATGACTGTTTTGGTGTATGGTCAAGTTGCTCATATATTTTACATCATGTTTACTTGATCGCAATTTACTTGTTACATTATACTTGTCCTTTTATTACTTGCTTTACCTTGAGGATCTAATGTGTTTTGTGTAAGTGTTTCAGGTTATAGGTATATATGTTCCAATTTCACCACAGCTCCTATGATTCATGATAGGGGGAGTGATATGATAGGAGGAGAAAGAGAGAAAGAGCTTTGTTTTATATTAACTATGTTTTTTATTTGCTCATAGTTCATGATTATGTTCAGCTGTTTAAACTATATTTTATTTGTACCTTTGTTTTGTAGCTTGGTACGTTTAGTTAATGTTATGCATTTTCTTTAGTACTTCACACTTGTGCCATTGTTGGGATTTTTATCCTTGATGCAATTACCTTGTGTTTTTGTATCGGTTGAGTGTTGGACATGCAAATGATACTTTGCATTGACCCTATTAGCTTGTATGTCCAGATTTTCATTCCTTGTATGAATGATCATCGCGATCACTATTTATAGTGATTTTTCCTGTTTGGTCAATTCATGCTTCATTGTTTTAATCTTTACTACTTGATCGCATTGTGCTTGCTCCATATGCATTTCAAGATTTTTGCTTACAATGATCGTCCTGTGTTATTGTTTTCAGGAAATACATGTTTGTATGGTTCAAGAGCTTCACAGTTTCTAGAATTAGGATGTGAGTGAGTTTTGGCAACTGTTCCTAACTCACATGTTAAGTCTAGAGTCTATTTTAGGGTTTTGTCATAGAATAGCCAAAGGGGGAGATTGTAAGGTTGAATTTATTCAATCATGTGTTGGCTTTATTCCGTGCCAAATTTGCTTGTAATTTAGCAATTAGATACCCTATATTTAGGTAGGAATCATGTAACAGTAGTGTGTGAGAGAGTGTGAAGAAAACCCAAGATATGTGCAACTCAAAGGAGTCTTGCAACTGGATCTCGCGACTGGCTCATGACTAGCATGTCGCTAGAGTGGCACATGTGAGAAGCATGCAAGGGGAGCTAAAGGATCACGATAGCTAGAGCACTACAGGACAAAACTTCTAGTCTGGCCAGGCAGCTAGCTTGCGACTCGTTCCAGTAGTGAGGCAGAGTCACCAGAATGCCCTGTTTGTTGAAAAATGACCTTTCGCATTCGTCATACACCCTACTATAAATACCCTTATAACCACAAAGTGTTGGGAGCTTCCAGAGAGAATTTTGAGAGAGAAACCCTAGAGAAAAACAAGATTGACTCATCCACAATCTTCATCCTTTGATTCTCCAAGTTCTTCTACTCTCACCCTCTCTATTGACATATCCTTGAGAGGTACATTTAGCCAAATCTTTATCTCACCATACCCATATCAGTGAGGAGGTGTTTTGGTGCTTGGGAAGCAGTTTAGAAGGGACCAATTCGGGAGTCAATTCGAGTTAGCGTGTCGGGTTCATGTCGTGTCGAGGTAGGGATATTCAACTAAACGACTCAACCCTAACCCGACTCAATTAATAATCATGTCATGATCCTTCAATCCTAACCCGACTTGTTAATAAGGCAGGTTGACTGGACCCAACCTATTTGACACGCTTAATAAACGAGTCATGTTGGATTGACACAAATGTAACACAACCCATTTCAACCTATATAATATTAAATATAACATTCGTCTAGAAATAATTTTTTTTTTACATCCCAAAAGTAGTGCATACACTTCAAGTCTTCAACCAACATTTAAAATAATATAGTTCAACAAAAGTATAACATTCATCTAGAAATAAGTTCTTTACACTCTAAAAGAAATGCATACACTTCAACCCAAATTCAAAATAACATAGTTTATCTAAAATTAAATAACATAGTTCAACAAAAATATAATATCTTTGGAACTTGCCAAATGCTAAGTATCAATATTGAAAGAATTGGAGCAAACAGTAGACTAATAATTACTATGACTACGATTATCATCCATAGATTCTTTGTTGATGTCCAAATTCATAACATCTTCCATAAGCTCATCCAATTTCATTTGTGCAACTTCTGTGCCAAAAATATATATTTAAGTATTAGTAGTTAAAAAATATGATCATGCCTCAATAGTTTTAAAAGCAATACTGATCAGATCTAGTTTATAAACTATCTCAATAAACCCACTTGCAAGATATGCAGACCATGTCCAACTCTAAAAAAAACACACGGCACAAGACAAAAGCTACAACTGTGGCCTTAATTAACAATTAATATATCTCATATATTAAGAATGGCATATGGGTGTCAATTCGGGTTAGCTTGAATCTACTTTAGCATTAGCTTGAATCACCTCAAGCTTAAGAAATTTTATCTTTGAGTAGGTTTCAGTTAGCTCTCCATTCAACACCTCAACTTCACACTTAGTCTCCTTGTACCACACTGAAAGACTCTTGTAGTCTCGCTCTGCTCTCTTCATTTTCTTAATGGCTGCTTTAGCCACTTTTGCATATTCACCGGTCTTCTTAATGGGGGAATTGTAGGTTTCTTGCAATCCCACTGTTCTTTCATCTTCCTCATCATCGGATTCCTCTTCTATTTCCATTGACTCCAATTTAGTGCGCTCACCAAGCTCTTCCACTAATACACTAAAATCATCCAAAGATTGTACAGGAACAATGGTCATAAATGTAGAGTACTTTCCCTCTCCTCACAGCTTTCTTCCGAGTCTGAATTAGAGGAGTCTATGTTGCTAAGAGCAGTGGCATACACTTTACCCTTCCCTCCCAAATAGTTGGGACATTCCTTCTTGAGGTATCCTTGACCGTTGCATTCATAGCACGTGATTCCTTGAGAAGATTAAGAATCCTTCTCATCTTTCTTCTTGAAATCCTTTTTCTCCTTCCAAGAATTTGGAAATTTTCCCTTCTCAGCAAAATTTCCGTTCTTTTTGAACTTCTAGAACTTTTAGAAGTTCTTAACAAGATACACCACATCCTTTTCAAACTTATCCTCATCTGATGAGTCTTGAGCTTTCATTCTCTCATTGATTGTCTTTAGAGCAAGAGATTTTCTCTTCCTTTGTGATGGTAAAGATAGCTTATAGGTTTGAAGTGAGCAAATAAGTTCTTAAACTTTGATGTCATGAAAGTCCTTGCTCTCTTCATTGGTAGTAACCTTTGCACGGAAGCTCCTCGGTAGTGATCGTAGAATTTTTCTCACAATCTTGGAGTCCTTTGTCTTTTCTCCCAAGTTAAACTTCCCAATTACCACCTCATTTAGCTTCCTATAAGATGAGTTGAATGACTCATTTTCACTCATCTTTAGCTCCTTGAAGCATGTGGTTAGCATTTGCAACTTGGTGTCCTTCACCTTCTTGGTGGCTTTATAAATCGTCTCCAATATTTGTCATGTCTCCTTAGCAATTGTAACATGAGAAATCCTGTGAAACTCATCTGGAGAAACACCACAGAAAATAATATTTAGTGCCTTGCTATTAGCATTAGCTGCTGCAAGGGCTACCTTATCCCATGTGGATTTGGCAGTCTTCGTCCTAGTCCATCCTATATCTACAACATCCCAAGCACTCTCATCAATTGAACATAGAAATGCCCTCATAAGGACTTTCCAAAATGCATAGTTGTTTCCATCAAAATATAAAGGAGCATTAAGCAATTGAGATCGATCCACCTCAAAAGGGGTCTAGGATCGCACTTAGGTAATTAAACCATAGCAAGTGCACCTGCTCTGATACCAATTGATAGTCCAAAGAGCGTGTAAAACACTAATGAACGTTTATTCCCCCAAATACAAGATTATCAACACAAGCTTATAATCAAACAATAAATGTGCAGAAAATGAAATATAATTAATAACCAAAATGGTAACACACTCTAAACCATAATTAATAACCAACACAACAGTAATTAAAAGGTAAAGAGAAAGGGAAGAAAGATGCAAATACAAAGATAACACAGTGATGTGTTATGGACGAAGAAATTGAAGTACTCGGCAAAAAACCTCTCCGCCGCCCTTCAAGCGGGCAATAATCCACTAGAGAATAAAGTTGGGATACATGAATAGCAAAAGACTCTCCAAGCCTAATCTACCCAGTGCACCTAAGCCCTCCAAACTTCTTGCTCCAACAGGGTTATGCCGAACCTTTTCGCCTCTAGCTTACCGAATCCTGCAATAGCCCATTGCATTAACCAAAATGAATTGGTCCCTTCTGAACTACTTCCCAAGCACCAAAATACCTCCTCATTGATATGGGTATGGTGAGATACGGATTTGGCTAAATGTACCTCTCAAGGATATGTCAATGGAGAGAGTGAGAGTAGAGAAATTTGGAAAATCAAAGAACGAAGATTATGGATGAGTCAATCTTGTTTCTCTCTGGAAGCTCTCTACATTTCGTGGGTATAAGGGTATTTATAGTAGGGTGTATGAAGAATGTAAAAAGTCATGTTTTAACCAAACGGGGCATTCTGGTGACTCAACCTTGCGACTAAAACAAGTCGCGAGTTTGAGTTGCGAGCTAACAGCTTGGCCAAACAAGAAGTTTTGTCTTGTAGTGCTCCAGCTATCCTGACCCTTCAGCTTCCCCTGCATTCTTCACACGTGTGCCATTCTGGTGACTTGCGAGTCACGAGCCAGTCGCGAGATCCAGTCACAAGACTCCTTTGAATTGCACACATCTTGAGTTTTCTTCGCACTCTCTCACACACTACCCTTGCATAATTCCCACCTAAATACAAGGTATCTAATTGCTAAATTACAAGAAAATTTGGCACAGAATAAAGCCAACACATGATTGAATAAATTCAACCTTACATGCTGCATTGACAAATTACCCATCAATTTAAAGCCAGCTGTATAATTTTCTCGAACTGCTTCATTAAATTGGATCCTTAACCATAGTATAAAGGATTCAGAAACTCAAGATTTCCCAGGGTACTATATCAAATAGATTTCCTTAAATTCTAACAATTCTTTAATGATTTAATAGTTTAGGTTTTGCTATGTTAGCATTCCACTAACAATATTCTTAATTTTTTTGTTTGCAATATTATTTTATTATTTTAAGAATATTATTAGTGGAATGCTGACATGGCAGAACCTAGACCATTAAATCATAAAAAAATGGTTAGGATTTAAAGAAATCTATTAATAAAATACCCTAGGAAATCTAGAGGATCTAAATCCTAGTAGAAATGTTATGTGTGCATATTCCCTTGCTAAACTTAGAAGGATTCCTACATGGAAAGAAATAACATTCAACATAAAAGAGCATTAAAAACTCCCAAAGGAAAAACGAGCATTATGCTTCCACAAAGGACAAAACTTATGTACAGTACTTTAGATGCTAACTGTTTCTTAGGTTCCACCTCTCAAAGGCAGAGCTAAGTAATGCATTAGGGGCCATGGCCCCTCCAAAATTTTTAAATCCTCTCTAATTGTAGGTAAAACTAGTTCTCGGTCCCTTTGATTTAAGTGTTGGCCCCCACAAGATAAAAAAGTTGCACCCCCCCTCCCCCCATGCCTCCTGCACGTCAGCCATAGGAATTCCCTTCCCTCACCTCAAATCAACACTTTTCAGCCATAAAGATTCATTCATTTTGTTTTATCCATTCTCCATTAAAAGCCACTATTAGATCCCTTCTTTATTTATTTAATTATTTTTTTGCTAAAAGCCTAAGACCATATCCCATGTCCTGATGTCTATGTCCATGTCCTTTACTACAATTTTACCCCTCACTTTTACAAATTTTTGGTCATTCAATTTTCATAATAGGATAAAGTTATAAAACTGAGGTATAGTACATTATATTTCCCAATTTTGAATTTAATTGTCTTTAAAAATGATAACATTATTTGTATCTTATTTTCATGGTAAACATGTGTTTGAGTTTAATTGAGAAGCCTAATGTATTACTATTTAGATACTATACTTAAGTTTTACAATTTCCCAAAACTATTACAATATCACCTTGCACTTTATAGCCACCCAAAAGAGTCTACTCATTACCATCACCGAGTGCTCTCTCTTCAATTTCTCTTCATTAATTCTTCCTTACGACGCTCAATTGGTCGATTAGTTTGTTATGTTAGGAATGCTATAAGCATATGGAGAATAGTTGTTGTATTGAGATTTAGTTAGTTAGTTACAATTCCAAGCATGTTAATCACATTTAGCACATGTTGGAATTATTAATGCACATGAGGAATAATAGAACCAGTAGGATTAGGCCATGTGGACCAATGAGATTAGAGCTAGTCTCTTATAAATACATGATTGTTATTTAACATTGGATCATGGAAGAATAAACCAATTGCTTAGTGCATTAGTGCATCTCTCTCTCTCTTAATCTCTCTCTCAATATTTCTCTATGGTAGGTGATTACCTTTAATTAAGTCAACTCCCTTACAATTCCCCCACAATTCCTATCCATCTTCATTAGGAACCACTGGGTTCCTAACAATTGGTATCAGAGTCATCGATCTTGATACAAACGAATGTGACCGAAGAGAACTTTGGAAAGAATCACGGCAAATGGTAAACAAAGTTTCAGAGAATGTCAAGGTTTTGTATGAATCTCACAATGCCATTTTAGAAAAGCTCAAGGCCTTGGCTAAATCTAATAAGGCCATGAATAAAGAGCTCTTAAGATTGCAAGAGGGTCTTGAGAATATGACAGAAGAGGAGTTACAATCTCTTGATTCAATGGAACTTGAAGAACAAATAAAATTCCAAGAATCTACTACTGTTGTTGCAGCTGGGATGTTGATTTTTGTGTCAAAGTGGATGATGATATACATGTACACATTGCCCTTGAAGTTCAATCCAAAGAACCAACAAAGAAGGTGATGATGATCTTCCAAGAACCAATTCTTGATGTACCAATGGAGGCTTCCATTCAAAAGTCTATGATTCAAGAATTGGCAATCCAAGCATTGTTGATCCAAGAATCCAAGATGCAAGCGCCAAAAATTTTAATGGTTCTAGATTCAAATGAGGTCTTGAGGATACAAGAACATTCCAAGGTTCAAAGAACCAATGAGACCTTGAAGATTGAAGAACCATTGAAGGCTCAAGAATTTGAGCAAAGTTTGAAGATCTACAAAGAAGAAACCTTCATATGCACGAGACCGCTTGTCAAAGAGAAATGCATGAATATGGTGATCAAAATGTGACTAAGGTATTGGTCCATTGGAATATCTCCTTCGATGAAGATGCTATTTCACTAACACCTTATGGGTAAGGTGTTTTCAAGGGGAGGGAAATTTTAGGAATGCTATAAGCATATGGATAATAATTGTTGTACTAAGATTTAGTTAGTTAGTTAGTTACAATTCTAAGCATGTTAATCACATTTTGCACATGTTGGAATTATTAATACACATTAGGTATAACAGAACCAGTAGAATGAAGTCATGTGTGCCAATGAGATTAGAGCTAGTCTCTTATAAATACATGATTGTTGTAAAGTTGTGATTTACAACTATTAGGTTCTAAAACTTTAGAATAATTGGCAAACCATGAGCACAAACTTTTCTAAGTATAGATCTTAGAGTCTATAGTGTTTATTAGACAATGCTTAAGGTGTTACAAGTTAGAACACAAGAAAATACAAGCTGCAAAAAGAAGAGTTCAAATTCAGTGAAATTTGATTGATCGAAAATTAGATTCGAACAATCAAAAATCAAAGACATGAAATTTCAGTGAAATCTGACTGATCGAAAATTAGATCCGACCAATTGAAAATTGCAGACATGAAATTTCTGTAGAATTCTATTTCAGCCTAAACTCTGCTTAACCGTTTTGGGTTTCAAGTGAAACACTTCTAGTATATAAAGGAAAATCCTAAATACACTTTCAAAGCTTTTTGAGAGACTTTGGAGGTGCTCTTGTGAGATCTAAAATGTATTGTTCCTTCCTCTTTCAAAATCGGTACCAGAAATCATTTTCATATCATTAGGTCCGGTAGATCTGAAGTTGCTGCAACAAGATCAACATCTGCTGATGAAATATACCTTCAAGGGTGGTCTTGGAGTCACAATCTAGAGAGTTTGTGTTGCTAAACCTTTGAGTGGGATTTCAAAGTTACAAGCAAGGCGGCTTGTGTTGGTGTAAATCCAAGAAGAGAAGGAGTCCGTGGATTCTGAGCTTGCACGTGGTTGTGTCAGTAAATTACTACATGAGGTAGCAATAGATTTAGGGTTAAATCTGATTGTAAAAAATTTAATTCTCTTATAATGGATTTAATTTACCTTAAGGATAGCTAGGTCAAATCCTCCCCAAGTTTTTACTTTGAAATTGTTCATTTCATCGGTTTTCCTGGGTCATCATATCGTAGTGTTATTTATTTTTCACTGCTTTGCATGATATGATTTATTTGTGTTTAACCTAGATCTGAATAATTAATCTAAGTAATCACTTGGTCAACATATTAGGTTAAACAATCTAGTTTAAGGAGTCTAAACAAACAAACAACAACTATGTTTTATTTTGTCTTTATTCCATGACAAAAAAGTGTTGTAATTGCATTAATTTTGTTCCTTATATTTTGTGGGATTTTATTATATTTGGTTTAGTATTAAGTTGGTGAACAATCAAGTATGCAATGAAGATTAGTGCAGTTTTGCGACTAGCTCGCGAGAAACTCACAAGTGAAGAACCCTTGAAAAGGCCACATGAGAAGCACATGTTTAAAGCTAAAGAGTCAAGTGCCAGGCTACATTTTGTGAACATTTCATGAGACGGGCATCTCGTGAGATACCCGCGAAACTCTCTACCTAGAGGATTTTAAATGTGACTTTCTTACCATTTACCAATACTATATATACCCTAATTACACAAAAAAGTAAAGGAGGCTATTCAGAGAGAAAACACTAGATAGAACATACCCACCCTTTTTAGAGAGAGCTACTGATCCTCAATAGATAAATCCTTGTAGCCTCTTCTCTTTTCCCTTTCCCATTGTTATACATTGAGAGGAAATTTGTACCTAAACATAACGCACACTTATTCAAAGTGTAAAGAGTGTTTCGGAGCTGGGGGAACTTTTGGGATTTGCCAAAAGAAGCCAGTGAGGCTTGGCGGATGCAATCGGGCGTATTACGAGATCCAAAAAGCTAGTGATGATAAGACTCCGAGAAGTCCATTGGTAGCAGGAGTTTGGAGAGTTCAAGTACATTGGGTAGACTAGGCTTGGAGGTTCTTTTGTAATTCATGTACTCTAACTTATTCATTAGTGGATCGATTTCAACTCAAAGGGTCGCGGAGAGGTTTTCTGCCAAGTTCTTTGGTTTCCTCTTCAATAACACGTCTTGGTATTATCTTGTGATTGCATATCTTTTCTCTACTCCTTAAGCTTTTCCTTTATTGTTCATTATGGTTGAATATGGCTTAGAGTAGTGTCATCGGTTTATTGCTCTCGTTTAATCTTGGTCCGCACTATGATAAGTTAGAGTACAAGCAATCTAGACATAATTTTTAATTTGGGGTTTGAAAAATTAACTAGTCGTTAACACGTGCGATGCACAGGAAAGCTGTTGTGTATAAAGATGTAAACTATTCTTTTTCTCTTCCTCATTGATTGTACATTCAGATTCCAGTTTCATAGTTTCCTATCCTTGATATGAAACAATAAATTACATAATGAAAAATAGAAATCAAACTTAAGTTTAAATTAAAATGAAAAATCAAATTCTTTGTATCCTCAACTATCCATTAAATGAATAAAACCTAAATTTAAAGAACTACTTAATCAATATTTGAAATAAATTGAAAGACAACTTTAATGTGTTTTTTGTATCTTCTTTTTTTGTTGCTTCGTAGTAGTCACTGAATGTGTCCTTTTGTTTTCCTTGATTACAGATGTTGGTGTGAGTTGCACATCGCTTTGAACATCAACTTTTTGAAACTATGTAGAATCACCTCCTTATTCACTTGATAAGTTTTTGTTATATTCATTTGGAGTATCATTGCTATAAGCCTGGCAATAGAACAGGTTGAGAAATGTATTACAACATATAGAAGTTAAAAATCAAATTTGTAATTTTGCTATATTAAAGAATATGTACTTTTGTTGTTTTATCAAGCTGAATTGCTTTGTCATTTTCTTCAAAAGATTCAAAAACGTTCTTGACAATGAAGAATTCCCATCCATACTTGAGATTATAGTCATTTAGTTGTATTTGGAAAACAAATTATTTTCCATTTAGATTTTCCATTTAATTAATGAATATCAATCAAGTAAAAGCAGGTCTATAGTACATAAAGCAATGTTAAGGACACAATGTTATTGTTCAAGGTTTTCTCTCTTCTTATCTCATTATCAAAGTCCCACATAATTTTGGATATTTCATTTATGGTTCTTCTGTCAATGTTCATCTCTTCTTGAATTGTCACTTGTGATTTGAATTGTTTTGGCATTTGTACTATTTTTGGTTACTTTCCACCAGCTTGTTAAATTACATAAAGATATTAGATATAGAATTGTAGAAACTGTAAATACATTAAAAGCGTGAATCCAAAACAAAGCACTTACTGATCTTTGAAATTAGCAGTCTTAGGAATTTCCAAATCAATATGAACTCTTGTTCCACTTGTTGACAATAAGTTATACTCTCCTGCATTTACTATATAAAATTTTACTGCCTTCTAATTTCATAAAGTGAGATGTCAATTCATCTTATTAACATGAAGCAAGCAAACACAACTCGTGTTAATATTTCTCACTATTCACTAAGTCCTTTTTTAAGAATTTGCCAATATCTACCAAAACATCCTAAACTTTGCATCAATTCCTAGTACAATGCCAACAGCTACCAATTATCACAATACAACTAACACTAAGTTTCTGCATCATCTGCTTTAATCAAACATGAATTCAATTAATCCCTTAAGAGATAAAGAATGAACCACTTGAAGAATTCCCATCCATACTTGAGATTATAGTCATTATTCTACAAGTAAAGTGCATCAGTTTTATATAGATAGAGTACATAAGTGATATAATGATCAAACAATATTAAAAACTATAAAAGAAAAACAAACTTGCTCATCAATTAAAATCAAATCTAAACTAATAATTTCATTATTTTTTGAGTTGATTGCATCCCACATCCTTGATACTTTGATCTTGACTTTCCAATTTTCTTTTTGTTTGTCTATATAATAATTCAAACTTTTTTTTTTTGAAACGATAATAATTCAAACTTTCATTTTAGATACTCCATAGAATAAATACAACTTTGCGAATGTAATTCACAACAAAATTGATCCCAAACAAAACAAAGCAGTATAACAAAGATACAAAAGAGTAATTAGCTTGTCAAAGATAGAAATATCCTTGGAAGCAATTTGGTAGAGAATCATGGTTGTAGTCAGTTTAATGTTCTTTGTTTTATTACTTCTTCATCTAAAGAGTAACGAAGTTTATACATCAAATTTAGCACCAACTTTGATAAGACAATAACAACTATAACGATTACAGCCCATCATCAAGAAAATTTCCTCAAGAGTAAAATTGTTTTAGAAACCACTTTAAAGAAACTATAGAGAGCTTTAATTTTTTCCTAAATATTCAAGAATGGTGTGACAATCTGATCAAATAAAATATTTATTTGCATACATATAATAAACTATATAACTTAATCAAAATATAATCATTTAAAACCTATAGGGACTTATCAAAAAAAACTACAGGGATTCGCAATGAAATATTTTAACCATATACAGTTTCATATGATCTAGAGGATAGGTGATTAGAGATGGCATCACAAAATTGTCTCTAATAGCCATATATGAGGAAAAGCCAATTGGTAAAAACAAAATGCTATTCTAAAAGAGAACCAAGTAATTGCATTTTTAAATATTATGTAGCATGTCACCGTAAAAGTGTTTTTTAAAGTATCTAAATCTATAGTTAATGATGTCTAAGCCCACCAAACTCCGAAATTGAAGCAGAAAATATATATTGATAATTTAAAATATATATTTAGGCAAAGATTCCTTCAGAAAAAATCATTACAAGCCAACATAAAAAATCTTAAAAGAAAGCTATAACCTATTAAAGGAATTGAAAAGCTTTCCCTCCACAGAGATTCATGTTACTCCTTATATAGATTAAGGGAAAATGCCTAATTTACCTTTTCATTCCCACCTGATTTGAATTGCTTGTAACTTTGTCTAGAATAAGCTCTTGCTCTATATCAATATTAGAAGTAACCGAAAGAGACTAAGACTCTCTTAAGTTCTTTAAATCGTGTGTTTTAACCCAGTCACCATAGATAGATAAATATGAACAAATTAACAAAAATAACTAAACTAAAACCAATTTTACTCAAATGCCTTAATCAAAACCAAATATAACCTAAAGACCTAAACTTAAACCAATCCATACAAATATCAAAAAACTTGATCATATTTAATGCACAAACCAAAAAGCAAAGAGAAAAACATAACTTGAAGACCTAAATAGAAACTACTTCAAACAAAGTGGCTAAATCAATTTGGAGAAGGAGATAAACACAAATATAAATAATATAAATGCGAAGAAATTATGAGTGACTTTTACAATATAAATTATGTTAACTCTATTAGTTGGTTCCTTGAATCAGAAATTGGTAAAAACTTCTTTATACACAATATTTTTTGTTTCGGAAATTTTAGTCCATTTTTGCTTGTAACCCTAGCCATTGCAACATACAATTGCCCATGACCAAAAAAAGGTTTTGGTAAATACACAATATAGCATCCATGTACTAACTTCAGAATAAAAATACGCAATATAGAAATTAAAAAAAAAAAAAAAAAAATGGGGGTGGGAGGGTGGTCTTTGTAGTTCTATTATTGATTTTTGACCTCATGAGTGCCCATTTGTAATTCTTTAGGGCGCTTGCATTTAAGCGATCCTTCTCTCTAATAAATTATTCTCTTATCAAAAACAATTGTACTAAGATACCATTCTGAAGCCCCTTATTAAGCAATGCTCTCCTTAAGGAGAGGCTGCAGCAGATGTGTACTGTGTTGGTAATGGATTTATTGCAATGTGATCAGGCATATGAGAAGAAAACCTCTCCAAAATGGCGCTATGACCTTGGTCGAAAGAGGAATTTTGAAACAGGTTGGTACAATTTACAACATATTGACATTCTGTTTAACATCTTTCATAAAACTTAATCAACTGTTAAAATTATATGGTATCTTCTCAAATTTGGTTGTAACTCACAGTTCTAAGTAATATAAAGCTAGCATTGATGTATAATATTTGTTAGAATTACCATGTTTGAATGCCAGAAATTTCTGAAGTATAATGGGATTGATTATGAAACGAATGAATGGAAAAACAGGACAGCCTTACTACCCTCTAAAAGGGGAAAGAAAGGGAATTTCCCATTAGTTATTGAAGTAATTGAGTAGCCAAATGATTAGGACAACAAACCTCAAAGAGGAGTTTGACAGTATGGCCAAACTTCTTAGAGACTCCTAATTCATGTAATCTTTGCATAATTGACTAGTAGCAAAACAACTTAAATGATTTTCCTTGGCATATGAATCTGTGATACATGGCATCAGGATATGTTTCTTTAGAAATAGGAGAGTGGGGTGTAGTATTGATAGTCACGCATGATACATCTTTACACTTGCATTTTTCTAAAATGAACTCACATGGTAAGTGCTGTCAAAATTTGAAATTAATGGTAAGAACTTAATCTTGGACCCTGCTTCCAAATTTGAGGATGATGGATGTGGATACTTCTGTTCTTCACCACCTCTTGTTCCATTATCACCCTAGGCATCTCATGATTCTTAGTGCGTTTGTTTATTATTCTTTGATGTAAGAGGAACCATATGACTTTACTCTTAAACATTCAATTTTCTGTTTGTGTATTAGGTTTTTGGGACAGACCAACGATATTGGTTCATCCCTTCTTATTCGGAAGAAGATATTCGACGGATGCCTGCACTGCAGGGGCTTGAATATCCATCAAAGCCTGACTTTGATTCCCAGGAGTTCTAAGAAACATTGGTGCAGTATCTCAAGAAATCCACTATTCACCCTTGTAACAGTAGATATGGAGCCTCCCGAACTGTTCCTTAACATCTTAATTAATTGGACAGCTTACAACTAATTGGGCTCCTAACACATTCATTCCCACGGGCATCTTGTTTAAGTGTAACAAAGGGGGTAAGAGAAAGAGGAGAGGAAAAGAGGTCTATCAAGGGGGCCGATCAAAGGAAAAGCACGAGGACAGCCAAATCAATGTCAGTGGCTTCAACACGTTAGATAATGTTTATTTCATGTTTTTTATCATATCTTTTGGAAGTTTGGGAACAGAAATATAAGGGCTGCAAGTTTTTCATGTGGTGGTATGATGGTTGATTGGAAATATAGAATCAATGTCAGTGGCTTCAATACATGTTGGAGATGGCCGTTCCAGTGTATGCTTGTTATACATTCTTGTGAAATATCTAATTTCATACCATATTTATGCTTCCTTTATTCTTTGATATATGGATGTTGCTAATGGCATGAAGATTGTGCTGTCTACACCCATGTGTTATCCTCTATGAGTTCTTTCAAATGTGCGGACACTGGCAGAAATGTATTTTGATGGCATTCATACTGAGCAACTTGCATCGAGCTTAATGAGAAAGAGTTCATTTTTTTTTTTTTAAAGATAATATTGTCATTATTGGTGAATGTTTGTTAAAGTTTCCTGAAAGAACAAGGATGGTTTCGAACAAGTCAACTTGCCACTACTCAACCATATAGTAAGTGAAGGATGTTTTCGACAAGATTGATAGTTGCCAACAGATTTCAGCCTTCAAACCAGACCATTATCAGGCGGTTGGCAAGCTCGAGTTGCCAATATATCTCCCTCCGCCACTGCCACTGCCACCGCCACCCTCCCCCCCCACACCAAACAAAAAAAAAAATCGATGCACAATATTCAAACATAGATCTCAAATAGCTATTTTTAATATCTTGCATAGATTGCTCTTTATTCTCAAAAGTCCAGCAATTCATCTCTCTATTTATGGTCTGCATAATGCAATGCAAAGTAGCTTGCCACACTATCCTGTTATGGTGATGTCCAACAACCCCTCTCCAAATAGTCAACAAATCAATTACCTAGCCTTGCATTACTCATAGTACCCTAAAAGCCTTGAATGCAAAAGACCACAGCTCCCTAGTGCAACAGCAAGTGCTCTACTTCCCTTAACACGTTACACATCTATTAACAACCACTGACTTCCATTTAACAAGCTTCTCAAAAAAAAAAAAAACAAAAAAACAAAAAACAAAAAACCCTTCTGTCTAACAAGTCTAGATTTCAAAACTGCTATCCAAACAAAAAAAGCTACCTAAAGTGGAACCTTGCTGCCCAAACACCTTCCCAAGGGAATACAGAAAAAGGTGCACGACACAAACGTAAAGGACCAAACACTGAATTTCACCTTCCCATTTGGATTCCAAAATAAGCAGTTCTCATTTCTTTCTACAACCTATCCAGAGTAATGCAAATCCATCAGATCATTCTCCCCTTCTAGCTCCCAATCATGGAAATCCCTAAGAAATCTAAGGTTCCAACACCCACTTCTACCATCCTCTCCAAACATAATCAACGAATGCACAGATAGTCCTTCTCCACTGCAGTGGAATATAAGTCTACAAACAATATGTGTAAAGATTGATCTCCACACCATACATTATGCCAAAACTGGATTCTCTTGCCATTCCCCACCCTAATAGACACAATCAGAAAATCCATCCCAACCAGCCCAAATGCCTTTCCACGAGCTACAACCATGAGGTCTATTCACGATCATTGTAGACCAATCACCCTACTGCTCCCCATATTTAGCCTTCATGACACCACGCCAAAGTTGCTCTTGTTCAACAAAGGCCACTCCATGTAATTAAGGTTTTTTCCAAATGCCCACAAGATCACTACTAAATGTGTAACTTTGCTCTCACAGCTTGACTAAGTCCATAGTCTTTTGGCATCTCAAGCAAGTAGCATAAAAGCACAGCCCAATTACAAAATTAAAAGGGAAAAAGATTGTGTAATGTATCAATAAAGGTAAGGAAAATAAAGCACCTCAATTGTTGTGGTGTTGGCGGACACCAATGATATGTGCATGATCAGAAACCCCAAAACACTCAACGCAAAAGCTAGATTTAGGACTGCAAATAAAGCAAAAACAGTTAAATAGAAATACAGAGAATTAATTAAACAAGTCAGACATATTGGTTACTTAGACCTTACCAAAGGCAAGGAAAGTGGTCGCAAGGGTGCTAGGAGTTCCAGGTATTTCTCCATCACTAAAGAATGCTATAAAATGTGGAAGTAATGACAGTGTTACAAGACTTGTCTCGAGAAACGTGTAGAACTGCATTGACATTTTACAAATGAAAAGTGATCAAATTCATATTTTTTATTAGAGTGTCAAGAAAACATGAGTCATGCAGCCGCACAAACAAAATAAACATAACTTCAGATTTGTATTATTATTTTATGAAAATGGCATTTTCCAAAGCTGAGCAAAAGCCAATCAATTATATATATATATATATATATAGATTTTCCTATTACTAATTACACATGCACCCAATTAACATCCTGTTGATAATCTTAGGGACTATGGAGCAGAGAAACATACCAAGAAAAGAAGGAAATACTTGTAATTCAATGCCCCAACACAATTAACAACCCACACACAATGATGGTCCATCTTCAACACACACCGCCCACCTGATCAAACAAACCAAAATCACTTCATATGCCATGATACATACTAAATCATATGAAGAAATTCTATGTAGTAGGGACTCACAAACAGAGCAATGATGACATCGAGGTGGTTTGAGCTGGTTGCACTTCCTACAGAACCGGATTCTCTGATGCGTAGGATCTGCAGGCAAGTTAATGAATTCCGACCCATTCAACGGGTCGGCCTCCCCTCTCTCCTCATCAATAGCAGGCCTCCAATTAGGAGGAACACTACCCGGATCCGTCAGAACAACAGAAAAGTAACTCCATAATAGCATCGCCAACTGCATTAAGCATTACAATGTTTCCATTTTTAGTGTCGGTTTCTTCCATTTCCACATAGCTATATATAATCCTAATCAGACACCATTTTTTTTACAACTCTAACCATAAATGCACTGAAAAAAAAAAAAAAATCAGCCTTCAGATTTAATGACATTCAATTATCAAATGTGTAACTTCCTAGAAAGCTAAATTCCATACAAAATATTTCATTTTTGTCAAAACGAATGTTCAATCAAGAAACAATTTTGAAAGTACAAATGTTACAAAACCCATCAACCCAAAAACCAAAAAAAAAAAAAAAAGATTCAAAATTTACAAAAATTGGAAGCTCAATAGTGATCAGTAATTGACGACTCACCAAGCAATGGAACAAGATCAAAATGGAAACAGAAATGAGAGAATCGAGGCCACCCTCATACAAAGATGGGCCATAAGTAGTCAAAACGACAGCGTAGTAGGTGACACCACCACCCCAAGAACCAAAAGGATCATGATCGACCCCAGTCCACGCAGAGCCGTACAGAACTTGAACACGTTCCACGCCATCGTAGCTCCAGATCTATGCATACTCGAACCAAAAAACAAAAAGTACAATTCGAAACACAAATAGTACTTTCTTTTTTTTTTTTTTTTGCTTTTCGTGATTTTGTTTCCTTTTTTCTGTGATTTCCAAAAGCAAAACGCCGCGATCTACACGCAATCACTGAGCTGGAAATTCGGTATGCGCATTTTCCAGAAAAACAGAACAGCAAATTTTAAGGTAGAAAAAAAAAAAAAAAATTTAAGGTTGTCTCAACCTTTACTCTACCTGTTTTTTTTTTTTTTTGGGTGACTGAATCTAAGGGTTTATGGAGGTTGTTAGGTGAGTTTGAAAATTGGAATCCATGAGTGTCATAAAAGGAGAGAGAGAGAGAATTAAGTTTTTTTTTTTTTTGTATTATTTTTTTTTTGGAATTGAAATGTTGTGGGAATAAGATATTGGATTTGGCCATTTTTTGGTTTTATTTTAATTGAGATCATAGACTAAAGTTGGAAATAGAAAGTGTCAGTATTCCAAAATTTCCAACTATGAGCTCTCAAAAAAAAAAAAAAAGATTTCCAACTATGGGAATAGTATCAATGTATCATTGTTTGAATAAACTATTGGAATACTCATCCTTTGTCGTTTCGAGGAAAAGAAAAATAATATTCATTGGTATTACTTATTAGCAATCTAGAAGGTAGTCATTATCTGGCAAGTCAAAAAAAAAAAAAAAATAGAAACACATGTTAGATCAGGTTAGTTTTCTTGTTTGAAATTTTTTTTTTTTTTTTTTTTTTAATACTGTGATAAAAATCAAAATGCTAATGTGTGGTTTTAAACCATTTTAGTTTCTGGTCAAAACTTCGGGATGGTTGACATTCCACAATCAATGTCTTTCTTTGGCAACAAATTTTAGCATTTAGGTTTTTTTTTTTTTTTTTTTCCCTTAATTTTGATTTTTTGTCACATATTTAATATAAAAGCTATTAAAAACTATTTTTTTTATTATCATATATAACTAAAAAGCTATAGAAAATTATTAGATAACCAAATTGACATAATTTTTTTTTAAGAGAATTTTAACTTATGGTGTCCACTCTTGATAATAGATTTTTTATCATTAGACCAAGACATTAATCAAATTTTGGTGTAGGCGGAAATTAAACTATAGATCTCTTATTCAACTATCAAAGTAAAGGTAAATCGACGAAATTCAACCATAAATTTTTTATTAGGTACATTGATGAAATTCAAGGTTTTATTTGTCATTCATAAATGATTCTTCTAGAGAAAATATACAATATTTAAGTCAATAACCTTTGGCCCAAAAAATGGTACTTCCAAGTTCCATCCTCATTTACTTGAAGTATGGGGTATTTCTTTGACAAAAGAGTTTTGAATTTTCAATCAACTTCCATACCATGCAAATCGTGTTACTTGTTGTAAGATGGTTTCTTTTATAGATCTATGCGTAGTATCATAAGAACAAATGATATTAATTATTTCTATGACTAATATTTATCATCACTAATTATTGTTTAGAAAATAATACTTTTAAGAAAAGTGAAAATAATGAAAGTTTTCCAGGAAGCAAATGATATAACTATAAGTATACCACTGGCAGAGCCAGAGGGGGGGGCACTTGCCCCCCCTGACTCCTCAAAATTTTTGGCGCCCCCCTTGACTCCTCAAAATTTTTAATAATAGTAGTCTAAAGTAGTTATATGCTGACATGGAGGAAACAAAAAAAAATGAAAGAAGGACTTTTACTTGGTTGAAAGTGACCAAACCATTGCTTTTGTCTTGTCCTATTGCAACTTGCACCTATTTCACTATTTTTTATTTTTTATTTTATATCATTATTTACACTATTTTTACTATTTATGATACTTTCACAGTATTTTATCCTTGAATAATACTAGAAATACTACAAATTTTACAACTTATGTCTTACAAATTGACATGTCACAAATCACAAAAAAATCATTTCAAGCATTTATTCATTATATTTTTTAAATAACACTAATCACATTCTTACTCCATCAGTTTGTAAATTTTTAGTAGCTATGAATTGGTTAATTTTGTTTATTTATTTCAATAATATGAAATATATTCATATTTGCTTACAATTGTTTATTTATTTTGTTATTATTGTTGATTAATATTTTTTAGATTAATTTCACTTTTAATATCATCTTTTAATTTTGCCCCCTCTAGACTAAAATCCTGGCTCCGCCACTGAAGTATACCATCATACGAATAATTATAGCTTGTAAAATGATGAGAATTAATGAGGAATCTAATATTTGATAAAATTATAAATGTTGAAAAAACAAGACATGTTCCATTATTAGAATGAATTATACATACAACTCAAAATGTGTTGAATGAATGTCCCAATTATTAATTACTAAGGTCTCTCTTACCATGACGACAATCACATGATTCACTATTATTTGATAGCAAATGACTAAGAAAATATTATATTCACAACACATTTTTACAAGCACTTTTATAATAAATCTTAAGTGACATATTATTATTGACTATTACTGTAGGGTCAGTTTTTGCGGCCCAAGCCCAAGGAGGTATGGATTTGGAACCCTCTGAGCCCAAAACAATAAATTTTGTAGAGAGTGGGCGAAAGGGCTAGGCAAATAATGAAAATGACAGTATTAAACAGCAACACCAATGAGAGAAGTTGAATTAATGTGCTCTCGGACTAATATGAGTACTCTGTCCGAAGAGAAGTTGTTCATTGATAATCAAGGGTTACAATTGCTGGAGCTACAACCATCTAAGGTACCCTTTCTCTCTCCTGTTTTTCGATCCCCTTCCATCAGAGGTACCCTTCCCTTATATAGCATTACCTTCTTACATCTCCTCCGTCCACTTGTTCATCATCCAGGCATCCACTCGAGTACATGTCCCATCATCCCACCTTTAGCCTTATGTGAGTGGCGGTAGCTGAGAAAGCACCGTTCAGGTGTCCTGTCCACATAAATGCGGCCAGAAAGGTAGGTACAGGGCATTAAATGTGGTGGTTGAAGTACGCCTCCTTGATATTCCCCTGTTGCTGTTATCTTCATGTGTGTCCGAGGTTCCTCTCCCTCCTTACACTTGTCAAATAGATCACTTGAACCTCCCATACTCGCGTTTGATCAAACCTCTTCGGATCCGAGGACTCATGACTGCTCGGACGTATGAGCATCTCCTCGGATGGTATACGTGTTCGTCTCCAGGCATCCCCCATTGGCGTGGGCTTCCGACTGAAGGCTTCATCTCCTCGGATGAAGAATGTTCCTCTTTTAGGGCCTTGGGCCGAATAAGCTGGGCTGGGTTTTTCTCCCCCCACATAAGCCCCTCAAAATTGTAGTTTTTCGTACGCATCCGAAGAGAAAAAGTAGGATTTTGACTTCCCCTGGGGCAAAAGCTTGTAAACAGGCAAACTTGAATTGACACGTGTATAAGTATAGGCACTGCTGCTTCATTAATGTCGCTGCGGCTTCCTTATTCCCCAGGCGCCTCATTAATTGCACCAGGTGACGCTTCGCCCTTCCTATCCAACGGTGATTAAATGATCCAACGGCTGAGGTTGTTCTTCGAAATTTGGGCGGGAGTGCCCCTGACCCCTCGTTTGACCCCGTATAAAGCTTCAGAGGACATTATTTCTTCTTCACTTCGCGAATCTTCAGACGCTCCAGAGAGAACAGACGCACCGCTCCGTCCAAAACTCCCAATCGCTGCTTTCAGGCTTCCTGAGAGCCATCAAAAACCTTCCCACAAGCCTGAAATCCTCTCTCCGATTTAATCCCGGTGAGTCATCGTTCACCAAATCTTTTAATTTTCTCTTCGGCCATCAGTGTCAACTGAGCATCATGGGAAAACTCGAATACATGGTGGATACCCCTGAGCGTTTAGAAGCATTTAGGTCCACGTACCACATTCCCCCCAACGTGGGTGTGAGGTACTGCCCCCCAGAAAAAATTCTAACGGACCGGGAGACGGGAGAAGTAGTTATTCCTCTTATCGCCTTCAAAGAAGGGGGGATGACCATCCCCATGGGTCCCATTACTACTAGCTATCTCCGAAACCATAGGATCACTCCCTGGCAGTGCGCGCCCAACATGTTTAGGATTCTAGGGGCCATTGAACACCTTAACCTCCACCTAGGATTGGGCCTCACCTGGCTCGATGTAGTGCATCTGTACGAATGCCACAGCCAGCAAGACGCGGGGTACTACTTAAAATCCCGGTCGGACGTGGTCAGGCTCATTTCTTGCCTCCCCAAATCCAACAAAGGGATGAAAGACGACTATGTGATCGTCTCGGGTGCATGGCATGACGGCCATCACTGCCCGACTAAGCGTGGAAAGCCAGGTGGGCCATGTTAGATTTAGGCACACTAACCATAGGCTTAGAGTCCTTGTATTTTAATCGTTTTCGGTTTCTTTTGTGATACTGTTTTTGAGTCCCTAACATAGCTCTGCTGTGCCTTGAAACAGATAAAA